>NW_026557947.1:0-54761 GCF_026930045.1 Uloborus diversus | reverse complement strand
ATTCGTGGAACATATTTATGCTTTGCCTCCATGCAAATTTTCAAGCCAATGTACAATTTCTCAATATTATCTTGCTAAGTATGAAGCCAAATTTCGAGACGGCACAACAAACCAATACTGGTGCCAACAAATTGCCATTTATAATGCTAACAAGAAACAGTTTTTGTAAAAAATTTAATACTGTCGAGACAAACATTTTCGAAAAAAAAAAAAAAAAATCATAAAGCATTCCTGCAATTGATGGTTTGAATAAATTGTTCATCGGACAAAGGGGAGGGGCATTCAAAATTACACTCAAAATTAACTTTCCCTAAAGGGAAAATGAGCGATCAAAGAAATGGATAAAACAAATACATGGTGCACAAAATACTTTTGTTAAATGATATTTTATTAGTTCATCCTTTTAAAGCTAAATTTTTACATCAATAGATTGATTTCGGTTCTCTATCATCGAAAATAAATGTGCATTCAAAATATAAGTAGATATTTAATAAGTTAAATTGAACGCTCTTGAATTGAAACTACTATTTTTCAGCCAAATTACCGAGCCATTAAACCGAAAATTACCGGTATTTTCCTCAGTAAATACCGGTATCACGAAATTGCAAAATTGCCGGAAATACCGGTATTGCAATCCCTAGATAAGTGCAAATGAAGTGATACTTTTGAAATTCATAGATTCTTACACTTATAAAATGTGTTAGAGAGTTTGGCTCTTTCAATTTTGGTGTTTTTGTTTTGTATGATGAAATTTCGAAATTATTCTGTAAGAAACTGTGTGCAATAAATACAGTGAAAATTAATACCACCGAATTTGTATTCTTATTCAATAATGATCAAAAAAATTTTCAAATAAAGTTGCAAAATAAGTTTTTAAAAAATAAATTAATAATAATACTTTTTTCAGCAAAAAGAGTATGAAAGCAACTTTTGAAAAATTTTGGGGGGGGGGGGGGGATTGTTCCTTCCAAAAGTTTTTGAATAAAGTACCCAATTTTTATTTTTAAAGAAGTGGCTATTAAGCTATAAATGTCTATGTTTCGTGTTTTTATCCCCTGTAGCGGTATGTATTGTCTTGCTTTAAATTGACAGAGTTCAATGTTGATCATGGTGCCTTTTATGTTTTTGATAGATTAAAAAGGAGGGGGGATAAACCTTTAACTTGTTTCACAATGGGGACTGAAAGGGAATGTGATATTTTGTCAAACCCAGAACCATGATTTTAATGGTAAAATAGCCTTTACAATAACATATTTTTTTTTTTTTGCATTAAGCGTTATAGTTTTTGTTTTCAGTTTCATATTGGTATTGTACTGTTTATTTTGTGATTTTTGAAAGTTTTCTCATTTTTCTCTTAATTATTTTCCAGATACAATTGAGAAAAACCTAAGGATTGCAGATGAAGTAGTCGAGGCTAAAATAAAATCATGGTTAAAACATTCATCGGTCCGACTAAAGCGAGATAGAAGTAAAGAAAAAATACTGTGAAAAGAAGTCAATAAACTGAAAATTACAAGAACTATTGTGTAAAAAACAAAGAGATCGATGAAGATATTTGTGTAATGTATAAAATAATGTGATATTTGTGTAATGTGTAAAATGATTATTATAATGTGTAAAATAATGTTAATAAATAGTTACCGATTCATTGTATTGGTTTAGTATTGTTGTCAATTATGTAAAAATTGAAGAGCTATTTGTGATAGATTTTTTTTTTTTTTTTTGCAACACCAAGCCCTGGATTAATATTTCGTATATTTCGTAATTTGAAGTAACTGAAATCAAACATTTGTTCATTTTGACAAGTTTTTTTTAAGTCGAGATAAAGATTTGATTTTAAATTGCTGAATTCTTAATATGTATTGGGCTATTAGTTGTACTTCATACATTCAGGTTTTAGACAATTACTAGCTGCGTCGCCCGGCTTTGCACGGTCTACCTCGAAAATAAAAGTTATGTCAAGTGACGCCTGATCAACCCTCAGGATTGGACAAAAGGAAAGAAAAAAAAAATCAGTGAAATTTTGCAGCAGATTGCGGAAAATCCCCAAAAAGTAAACATTTTAAATCCCCTGATTACAGGAAAAGCCTCAAAACAAAAACAAGAATTTTACCTGTTCATATTCGAGAAAAAAAAATGGCAACAAATCTTTCATCTCAATGATTTTCTTCACCCGATATACATTTTAATAAAAGCGTTGTTGCGGAAAGTTGAGTTGAAGCACTGAATAATAATTTGAATGGAGGAAAGCCTTCGAAAAATATGGATTTGATTTTGAAATCTAAGAGTCATAATTAATAGTTTTTAATTGATATCTCCGCTAATTATTATCGGAGGATTATGTTAAATAGCCAAACATGAAGACGGGAGGATTACGAATCCATCGATACCTGGTTCGATGGTCAGTTCACTTTCGTTCGGGAGAAGAAGCTTGGACATAGATAGATAGATAGATAGATACTCAGATTTTATATGTATAAGATAAAAAGAAAAACAGAAGAGAATTTGTTTTAAGCTGAAATTTGTGTCATTAAATTATGAATTAATATTGCCTTTTTATCCTCATCAAACAACTCCATTGTAGGCAAAATGATTTTTTTCGACAGTGTTCAAGTAGCTTGAAATAGCATTAATTAAAAGGTTTTTTTTTCCCCCCAAAACGAAATGGGAAAGGAAAAGTAAGTGTTGTAAGAAATCGTCTGGTAGCAGAACATCAGTTCTGAAGACTCAGAGCTGGTTGCTAATTTTTGGGTGAACAAGAAATCTTGCCCTTCAATGTTCTTGCTCTGCGGTAAGTTTCACTCATTTGCACTTTTTTTTAAATCTGTACAAAAGTGATTTAAATTGAAATTTGGTTATAATGTTTTTTTTATTTCTCTTGCAAAACAGTGGTCTTTCATCTAATTGAAACTTTTTGTAGAGGAACTTCAATTTGATTATGAAACAACCGTAAATAGTCTTTCTTTTCGCCTTTCTGGTAAGTTTTATTTCTTACTAGCCGCCTGTGGCGACCAGCTGGTTCGCCTTCTTACGCCATTCGCCTTTCTGTGCAAGCAGCCACCTACGGCGGCTGTTTGGCTAACTTGTCATTTACCTTTTTACTTCAAGTTTGCCGCCTTAGGCGGCTGTCTAAATAAATTTGGCAGCAGTATTAATCAATCCATCTCTATCTTTTTTTTATGCCATTCACATTTTTACGCCAAGATTGCCGCCTTCCGCAGCTATCTACCTCTACGATCTATCTCTAAATTTTCTTATCCATCTCTATTTATTTTAACCAATTTTAAAAAAAAATGTAAAAAAAAATGTAAAAAAAAAAAATATTGCGTATTTTTAAGAACTTTTTTTTTCTGAAGAGGGCGAAATGTTTTTACTATTACCAACTTAAATTTTAGAAATGAGGCACTGAAAAAACCGTGCACTTTATTTAATTAATTAGTACACACTCAAAAGAAAAAAAAAAGCTCGCTACTATGTTTCTTTAAGGATGCAAAAAGTAGAATTTCCAAATGTTTAAACGACTTTAAACTCATGTCTGCTCCGGAGAAGCCTTGATTCAAAATTTTCATTATGATTACTTTTATTATTGCTGTTGTTAGGCAACGAATTTTCGAAACAATGTGTTTAATCTATAATGTGGAAATTACATGACATTTACTGTTTTCGATCACGACCTTCTTAAACTAAGTTTTTAGTGATAAATTATAGCCTAATTTGCTTTCCGATTATGTAGCTATCTATGGTGAAAAAATGGTTAAAATCCCTCCAGTAGTTTTGAAGTTTACCCCGGACATCCGGACAGAGATTAGCTCTTTATGTATAAAGATTGCGTTTTGTTTGGTGCAACTGCATGTGGGAAAGGAGGCCATCAAAAATTTTCCGCTATTGCAAATAGTGGTTTACGGCGATGGAAAGATGCCAATGAAATATTTAGGTCCCGTGTCATTGCCGAATGCCACAAAACAAGCACCATTAAGGCGGAAAATTTTGTGAATGTTTTTGAGAAGAAAACGGAGAGCATAGAGCTCCAAATCAATTCCTATTCCTAAACAAGCTTTAGAAAACAAACAAAGGCTAGTTCCGATTATAAAAACTATAATATTTTGCGGGCGCCAAGAGTTGGCTTTGAGAGGAACGAACGACAGCGGGCCTTTAAATTTAAATGGTTGTGAGCCCATGATAAATGATGGGAATTTCCAGGCATTACTGAGGATGCGAGTTAAATGTGGGGACGAAGCTTTAAAAAATCATATCAACCAATCCACTGGTAATGCAACGTATACTAGTCCGAGTATTCAAAACGAGATAATAGAGATTTGTGGGAGCGTTATCCAAGGAAAAATTGTTGAAAGAATAAACACAGCACGCTGTTTTGCAATTCTAGCAGATGAAACAATGGACATTACTCAAACTGAGCAATTGACACTTTGTGCCAGGTATGTCGATACCACAGCTGATGTGCCAATCCTCAGAGAAGATTTCCTGCATTTCGTACCAATTTACGATTTATCTGGACGAGGAATAGCTAATGTCATTTTAAAATCTTTAAAAAATTTAGGAGTGAATGTTTCGAAAATTGTCGGTTAAGGCTACGACGGAGCATCTACAATGCGTGGGGATTTTAACGGTGTTCAAGCAGCCGTTAAAGAAGTGGTATCCAGCAGCTGTATATGTACACTGTTCTTCATTCTTTGAATTTAGTGATAAGCCACTCTTGCAATGTTCAAGCAGTTAGAAATTGTGTTGGCACAGTCAAAATGATTACAAAATTTATAAAATCATCTGCTCAAAGGACCAAACTTTTACAAGACAGCATCAAAGCCAATATGCCAAACGAAAAATTCAAAAAAATAATCTCTTTTTGCGAGACAAGGTGGGTAGAAAACCATGACTCAATCATTAGATTTAAAGAACTTTACCCCGAAATCCTTCAACTTCTTGAATAAGTAAAAGACTCAGGAAATACTGCTGCATCCTCTAAAGCAGACAACTTCATTTCTGCTATCACTAAAAGTGAATTTTATATAACTCTGCTTATTTGTAGAGACATTTTCTCTGTGACTCTCGCACTGAGCAAGGCACTCCAGCAAATTCACTTGGATTTGAACGGAGCTTTAAAACACGTTAATGCTTTAAAAACCACAATTAAAAAAAAGAGAGAAAATGCTGAGTATGAATTTCAAAGTTTGTATGGTGAACTCCGTGACATGTTTGAAATGTTAGACCTGGAGATAAAACTCCCTAGATTGACAGCTCGTCAAAATCACCGCTGTAACGCCAACCACCAAAATACAGATCCAGAGCAGTACTATCGGCAGAACATTTACATACTTTTTTTTGGACTACTTTATTGCTCAATTAAACGAACGATTTTCGAAGCACGAAAATACTTTGTCAACTCTCAGCAAAGTACTACCAAAGTACTTGGTGAATACTGAATTCGATTTTCAGAACTTCGAAATTTACTCAGAGTTTGTTGAGTTAGATAACCTGAAAGGGGAGATAGAGGTTTGGAAAGCAAAGTAGGACTTGATTGATTCTGTTAATAGGCCTGATACGGCTCTTGCAGCAATTGAAGAATGCGATCCTACGTTTTACCCAAATGTGCATTCTTTATTGTCTATATTGGCTACATTGCCCATCACCACGGCAACAGCAGAAAGAACTTTTTCAACGCTGAAACGTTTGAAAACAGCTACAAGGAATGCAACAAAAGAGGAAAGGTTAACGGGACTTACTTTACTAAGTGTATATAGAGATATTTCTGTTTCCCCAGCTGAAGTCGTAAAAGAATTTTCAAAGAGCTCCCGTCGCATGATCTTGTTATCTAATTAAAATAGTTATTTGCAACCAATTTTCAATCACTGTTAGTTTAATTTGTGCAATTTTGAACAACCTTCTCCCCCCCCCCCCGGACTACATGTCTGGAACCAAATATGTCTCTAACGCATATCCCCCCCCCCCCCGAAAAAATATCCTGGCTACGGCCTTGCAAACGACATAGCTCAAATAGGTCAGCCAATGAAACAGATTTTCTTGAAAAAATATCCAAGAAAAAATAATAGGGCTTTTGTCGCAGATTGGTTTAAGTGGTTGCAATATTCTGAAGAAGTAGATGCAGCATTTTGCTACCCATGCCAACAATTTTTGCCTCGTGGTACTGGACAACCCTCTTATACGAGGTCTGGATTCCGGGTGTGGAAGAATGCTACTGATTCAAATTGTGGCTTCCCAAAACATGAAAAATCTTCCTTACATATTCAAGCAATGGCTGCTTGGGAAGAAAAAAATCGTAGAGTGTCTACCATAAGTAGCGTTGAAACTCTCCTTAATGAAAATGTTTTAGAAAAACACAGGTATTACATTAAATCAATTATAGAAATAGTTCTATTTTTAGCTGTGAATGAACTTGCTCGTAGGGAAAATTATGACCTTGATGAAGAACGTGAGAGAGGACTATTCCAAAATTTATTCGAGTTCGCATTAAAAAAAAAGACCCCATGTTAAAAGACATTGTGAACCACATTCCTCAACACGTGAAATATAAATCCCCAGAAATACAAAACCAGATAATAGGTGCTATAGCTGAAGCTGTTACAGCTAACATAGTGACTGACATTCAGCAATCGGATGTTCCCTGGTTTACGTTGTTGGAAGATGGAACTAAAGACAAGAATAAAAGGGAGAATATAGCAATAGCGATGCGATATGTGAAAGACGGTAAAGTTCACGAATCACTTCTGACTGTGACCATAACCAAAGAACTGGACGCAGCTGCCTTTACCGAGACTACTTTAGACTTATTGAAAAGTAACAATATTTATTTGTCTCGACTTTTAAGTCAGTGTACGAAGGGGCCAGCGTGATGAGTGACCCTATTGCTGGTGGTAAGATGCTATTGAAATTATACAGTGCATCAAAGAAGAAATCATAAAACTAAGAACTGATGAGCAATATGATTTAATTCTTAAAGAAGCAGTCAGTTTGATAGACGAGGAAGAAGTATCTGAGAAAAGACCAGTAAAGAGGAAAAAAATGCTAGACTTCATAGCTTTTGAAAGCTCTCCCCAACACCACGATCGTGACAAATCTCATTCTTTCAAAGCAGAATATTATGAATTATTGGATATCATTATCAGTAAGTTAAAAAGACGGTTTTCCGACAATAAAGAACTATTAGGATCTATTGCAAGCCTTGACATGCTGGACCCTGAAAAGTTGCTGCCCTTGAAAAAATTAAGTAAGACCATTAAATCATTAGTTAAATAACCTCACCAAATATTTTGATGCATAAAACAAGTATTTTCTATGATTTTAACTCCAGTTAAATCTTTTATCTTTCATCTCGAAGAAGCTCGATTTTTAATCACATCAAAGCGGTATGTTTTGAGTTCTTTCAGTTAAAGCAGAAAACGAAGGAAAATAGCATAAGTTTCTCATAATTATTACGGACCCAGGCAACGCCGTGTATTTTTGCTAGTTAAACAATAAATGAGCGAGATATCAGGCCCTGATTCTTAGTTTTCCCTTATTCGGCCCATTTATCTCAATTTGAAAACCAGCTTACCTTTAAAAAAAAATGGAATATTTTCTTCAAAGTGTGTTTGAAAGCAGATAGCTTTTTGCTGCAGAGCCATAAAGTTGACATCCATAATCAAGTTTTGAGCGTATAAGCCCTGTAAATTTTCAACAGAGATTCTGTACCACACCCCAAGATGTGTTTGCTAAGACTTTCAGGATATTTAGTTCCAATTCAAAAGTTAGTTCATTTTCTTGTAAATTCTTAACAGAGATTCTGTATCGACACCCCAAGAAGTGTTAGTCAAGACTCTGAGAATATTTTTTTAATGCACATTTCTTTTTTCAACTCATTTAGAACAAATTTTAGTTCTTTTTTTTTTTTTTTTTGTTAATCCCAGGAGAAGCACAAAGCAAAACAGTTACTACAAGCCCATTTAGAAAAATGTAAAATTGCTCCGTTGGAATAAACAAAAATTAGCGAGCGAGGGTGTCCCAAAAATATTATGAGAGTTAAAACTGTTTAGAGAGAATATTTAGCTAGATACATAAAGAAAAAAATTCCGAATAAATGCGAAAAATTCAACAGAAAGAAGGCGTTTGCGTATGCATACGTTTTGAGCACACAAGATCAGAAAATATGAATGGATAAATTATTTATCAAAGCAACCCTGAACATTTGAAACTGCTATTAATACAGTATTAAAGCTGAAAAATGAGTATGGTTTTGTTACTCCTGGGGAATAGAGAAATCATTCAAATCAGGTGAATAAAATAAGTAATGTCAAACTTCAAAGCGTAATTGATCACGTCAACAGTATCCCACAGACAATATCACACTACTACGGAGCTTCAAAATAAATAACTAAATATATATATATAAACTTGATAGGTAACTTTCAACTAGAAAAACCAAATACGGCCGAAAATTCATCTGCGTGAAAGGTACTAACGAGGATAAACATTTCCTACACAGGGCTGTCAACTATAAACTTTTTTTTTTTTTTTGCATATCCAGCGTGTTTTCCTAATGTGACTAACTTATATAAACACATTTTCAAGACTTTTTACTACTCTTCCCTTTGCCACAAAAAAGGGCTCTCATATTTTCTTCAGAAGTGCTTTGTCTCCACAAAGCAAATGTTCCGACTATTTGTTCTTTAGCGATTCTCCTGACCTACAGACTTCATTTTGGGCTTAATTGGAATCTTATTAAATTTACGGTAGCATAATTTCCGGGGGGGGGGGTCTTATAGAGTGGTAATTTAAGTTGACATCTGGCCCAAAATGTGATCGAAGCATTATATATCCCATTTTTCGTAAAAAATGGCCAATTTTTGAAGCACGATATCTCCTAAACTATTAGTCGTGCAGAGCACCACTTGAGTTTTAATTTTTCAAAGTATCGAAAATTCGATTGTTTGAGAGTAAAAAAGGAAAAACTAAAAAAAAGTCCGAAAATTTCGCAGTTTTTCGCGAATTACGCTGTGAGCAAAGGTTTTTGAAAACTGCAAACATGTATTTACAGTATCCTAACCTAACAGACCAAAACAACATATTAAAAAATTGGTTGGTTCTACTAGGTTTTTTTGGAGCAAGAGCATTGATGGGCTATTCTGCGCCAAACGAACGTCTAGTAGAAAAAAGTGCCAAAAGAATGAAAGAGTTTAGTAAGTAAAGAACATATAACTTCAAGAATTCTGAAAAGGGTTGCCGAAATAAGCACAATACAGTTTTAAATCTTGAACTAAAAACCAAAAGAAAACGAGAAATAATTTTGAGTAACATAAAAAACGTGGATGACAAAGCAAAGACAAAACGTAAACAAGGACATAAGGACGAGCACTAAATTATGGACGTAAAACCTATCTCCTGAAGGTTTGTGCCGTTAGCAGGGCGCAATTTCGGATGGGGCGAGTCTCCTAAGAATTCCTTCAAAGAGGGATGAACATGATTAAAAAATTATAACTAAAATTAGAAACGAACATGATTGAAATTAGACTAACAGAGAGGATGTGCAACAATGTCCGACTGACATTGCGTGTTGCATATTGGAGCGGGTTCGCGCTTTGCAGCAAAAGAGATGTTGGTGAGCAAATCTTGCGTGACCAACGCGAAGATGGGCTATACAACTTTTTCTCTTCTGGTTTGATGATTGAAAGATTTTCATTGAAGGCTAGATGGAGTAAAATTTATTTTGCGTTTCTCCATTCAGGTCCCGCTGCCGATAGTTGTTAAGGCAATCCAAATAGAAATTCTTAATGTCATTGAAATTTACGAGACCTTATTAAAAGAACGTTCAAGTAAATTATACTCTACCAGAGGATCTTCTAGATATGATTTTTCAGATGCAGTGAAAGTTAACTTGCTCAGAGTGTTGATCTGCCTGTCGTACATAATTTTAAATTCAACTAAAAGTAAGGAATTTGCAAGAGCGATTTCCTTACAGAAACAAGTGTCTTCATTCAAATTCAGTTTGATCCCTGGACTCGAAGCAAGGTACTATCTATAGAAGACCCTGAAAAACTTTCTATTGATGTCAATGAAAATACTCTAACACAACTTCTGATACCATCAACAAAATTGAACTTCGAAAACAGTTCAAAATCATGAAGTATCATTAAATGAATTGCTTCATTTAATGATGCCTTCTACAGAAGAAACGCATCATGTCTTCAAAACTTTCGAATTAGCTTTACTAGTTTAGTTAGTGAAACAAAAGAACTTGCAAAAGTATGCAAATTTGAACTTGTTTTCCTAATTAGTCGAGGCGAAACCCCCTTTTATTTTTAGGTTTAAGCTCTTGTTTATTGTTTAACATGTGTTGCGTTTTGCCCAATGTTACTCTATATTGCATATACTGGAGCTTAGACACTCTTTTAATTTATAGTTGAATTTTTTGTTCTTTTGACCATATTTATTGAATCCTCTACGGCTGATGAGCTCCGGATTCATACTTCGTCTTTTCCTATTGAATAGCTGCTTGCAATTTTCCTTTTTTTTAATCATTATTTTTTATAAATTGTTCAATATTCGGTATTTGGATTGCATATTTTTTATATTTACTTGGCTTTTTAGTTTTGCTGCGCTGCACATCTATGTGCTTTTGGTGTGGTCTTTTCAATATTTTTCACTTTAACTATAATTATTATCTTGTATGTAATTAATTTTGTGCTCCTTTAAGCCTTCTAATTTGCATACTGTGTGTTTGCTCTACTTTTTGTTCTTTTAACATTCGGGTTTTGTCGGTTCTACGGTGTACTTGTCTTGTTTCTATATGAATTATCTTACGGCACCTTCTTTCTTTATTATGGGTTTATGTACAAAGATTCGTTGTAAAATTTGATCTTTGGCTGACACTGAAGCTAGTGTTTACTTTGAGGGTAACTTTTGAAAGCAAAATCATCTTGTTTATCTTATTAAATGTATTTCCTGAAATCTGTTATATTGGACTAACTAGGAATTCACTAAATATTCGTATCAACAATCATAGATATATTTTCGTTCAAAAACAAAGAAGACAAAGAACTTCAGCCTTTTCAAATTCATAGTTTTTACAATATTTCTATTTCAATTCTAGGTTTTGAACACTCTCAGGAGAAGAGATTTTCACTAGAATCTCATTTTATTCAGCAATTCAAATCTATTTTCCCTTATGGGTTAAATTCTTCCCTAGATAATATATTTTATTCAACATACCATAATTCATCTAAAAATCTTGGTATTTACTCACTGTTTAGATTTGGAAATTATACCAGTACTTCTCATTTTAAAAGAGGATCAGGAAAATTCCCTCCTCGTTTCTGCATTTTTTCGCCCATTGAAACTCGAAATAAGCTAGAAAATTCTTTTTGTCATTGTTATAACACAGAAAAAGTAAGGAAATTTCTTTTCAGTCTAAAACTTAAATTTCTGAAAAACTTAAAAATTTCCTTCCAAATTACCTTTTTAAAAATACACACTTTGAATTTCTTTGTTATGATCTTCTGATCTACAAAGTTGGTTCTACTCAACAACATCAAACCTACTACTGTACTTTTAGTTTTTTGCAAAAATCCTTCGACTATTTAAACTTTTCAAAACTACACAGTAAACTTTTGGATTTTTTTCCCATCAAGGATCTACAAATTGTCTTCAGCTACAAATTCAATCCTCCTTTCTCGAAAAAAATTCTAAACTATCAAGAGGTTGCTAAAAACTTTGATAAATATTTGGATTTTGATTGCAATTGTGCTAATTTCTCTAATTCCATCTTCTTCAACTCTGCTCTTGGTCATATTCTGACTGGTGATTTAAATTTTTTACAAAACAAAAAACTCATTAAACTTTTTAGTTTGAGTACTAAATATCGGCCTAATTTTCGCATTAATTTCCTGAAAGCTTATAATAAGCTTACATTTGAACTTGAATATTTTTTAAGAAAAATCTCCCATAGTTTTAATGTTCCACTTAATGCATTTCTTGAATATAGACACCACTTTTTAATTGAATTGAAATCACGTTTACGTGATATTGTCAACACAGAATCTTCATACTTCCATCTCTCTGCTGATGAAAATAATGCCATTAATGAGTTTAAAAAAGCCTTTGTCTTTACAGTTGTGGAAAAGTCAGTTCTAATTACTCTGCTGCAAAAAATTATATGCTAATATTTTGAAAAATGAACTGAAAAAACCACCAATTATATTTTCTCCAAACTTGATGAATTAAACTGCCACCTCCTGATTCTGTTAACTTACCTTACTTGTATGCAATTCCAAAATTTCATTAAAAAACCTGTTGGTTTTCGTTTTATATGTTCTGCTATCAACACTATTGTAAAAAATCTGAATGTAAAACTTGAACAATTACTCAAAAAAATTCTGGAATAACTCAAACTTCAACAAAAGAATTAGTTTTGGATTGTTATTACTAACAGTGCTGAAGTGATCAATTTACTGAATATGCTTGATATAAATTACTTGGAAAACTTTGATTTTGAAAACCATTTCACCAATATCCCACTCAATGAACTTCTTTCCTCTGTTTCAGAGCTTTTTAATTTGGTTAAGGACTCCCTTGATTTTAATGAAAAGTTCTTTCTTGGTCTTTTTAAATTTTATATATTTAATAACTTTTTCAAAAATGGTAATTCATGTTTCCTTCAGATTAATGGCATTGCAATGGGAGCTAAATTTAGCTCTACATTAGCCAACCTTTTTCTTTTATATGAGAGGAAATTTTCAATTGAAAATCCTACTTCTGCACCTCTTTGTTGTAGATACATCAATGACATGATATATATAAATTTCCCGAATTTTTCTGAACTTAGCAAAACTATATCATATTTTATTAACGCTCAAAAAGACTAGTTTTTCTCAAAATAACTTCCATTTACTGGATATTAGCATACAAATTGATTCAAATTGTTACACTACAATCTATGATAAAAGGTGTGAATTTATTTTCAAAGTTGACAGCTTACAAGATTTTTAATCCTGCTTAAGTAAAAAGGTTTTTATTGGCATCAGTTTCACAAGCTATCAGAATAAAAAGAATTTGTAATACCATTTCTGCTTTTAATCAAGAAATTTCTGTACTCAAAAATCTATTTTTCAATAACAACTTTCCTAAAAATCTGGTTGAAAACATTTGCTTAAGTATAGCCTTCGATGAACATTTCGCTTCTCTTGAAATCGTTTAAATGTGTAAATGTGTGATACAACCGTGAGAAACCATTTTTTTTTTTGGATCGCTGGTGTGGATGGATTTTGCACGTGGGAAACGGATGACTGGCATGTTTCTGGATTATTCTCTTTGGATATGGACTTATTTTTTTTTTAGATTTTACGTTGATAACTGGAATGAATTTTGTCAAGTTGAATATCGGATTGGTTTTGTTATAAATGGATCTCAAGGTAAGATAATTTTAATTATTGACAGGTACTGTACCATGGATGGCTAATTACTCGGAACTTGTTTTCCTGATTAGTCTTTTGACCATATTTAATGAATCCTCCACAGCTGATGAGCTCTGGATTCATACTTTCTTCTCCTATTAAATAGCTATTTGAAATTTTCCTTTTTATCATCATTATTTTTATATAATTTGTTTAATATTTGGTATTTGGCTTGCATATTTTGTATATATATATATATATATAAACACTTTGACCCCATCCCTCTAAAAAATTTTGAAATGATAGGCTGGTTGCAAGATAAGATCACAACAAAGATATATTTTTACAATAGAGAGTAACAGAAGGACAACAGGTATGAGATTATTTCTGAATAAAATAACACATTGTAAGGAGTCCTTGTAGAATATATAGATGCAAAGTGAGAAGAAACAAAAGAAGGAAAGATCACTCGGGCCCAAGGGTCGTGAAGCCCTTGTACACCTGAAGAAGGTGTACCCCGTGAAGGAAATAAATCAGATTTTTAAAAAAATTTTTGTCAAAAGTTCTTCTAGAATATATAGCTTAGTGATGAATTGAATAGTGATTTGGCCGAATACCTAACACCGAATGTTAGGCCACAATTAAAGCCGAATATTTGGCTGTTTGGCCGCTGAATAGTTAAATCTTTTTGTTGAAAAGAACACAGGTTGCATTTAATGTCCAGTTTTGTATGGTTATAAGTTCCCTATGCATTATGAAAGGTTAAAAAAATCTATTTGGAGCAAATTTTTAAAAATTACTCTTTTTAGTTTAAATTTAAAAAATACTTGGCCATATTCCACCAAAAATTATCAAAAGCAGGAAGATATTTCCGTAGCAACGTTCTTAAAGGTCACAATTCTATATTTAAGCTTAAAACAGCAATAATTTTCTATTATTAGGCATTATCTCATAAAACTTCTCAATAAAATAAAAAGAAGAATTTACATAAACTGAAGTGATTTAGCATGGAATTGCACCTAATAAATTTCTATCTTTATATAAATTTACCAAAATCAGCAGATACAAACCAAATTTCTAAATTAGAAAATTTTAATTTCTGAAGTCATTCTAATAGAAAAAATACAATTGTATTCAGATAAATCTGCAGACAATATTGGTGCATGGCCCATGAAAAGCCTTCTTGAACAAAATTTAGAGATGTAATTTTTACCAATCAAAGACCATGAGCACTATATTACATTGCAACTGTTTTTGATACCAGATTCAAATTGCTCTTCAACAAAATTCAAGCGAAGGACACAACAATAAAGTAAAGCACAAAACATTATTTGTTAACGAAATTGAAAACCAACCACGAAGTGAAGCCTCAACAGAAATCTCTGCTGAAAGCGAAATAAGATAAATCAACTGTTATTTTTCCTAGAATCACTATTTAAAAGAACAAAACAGTCTTTAAATATATATGAATTTAAATGATAAATAAAGTGATGAAAAAAATCCCTAACCTATCCCTATTGTACAGAAAGTACCTTTCAGAACCAATGGTTCAATATGTGTACCAAATGTAATGAACACTTATTCTCAAAACCTGGAAGGAGAAAACTTTTTACAACTTTTTATGGAAGGAGAAAAAAAAGAGGGAAAAGAGTATCGACTAAAAATGCTCTACAATTTCTTTCTACTATAATAAACTGTGTTTGTACAGAACTCTTGTATGAACTACACAACTGTAAAAATTACAAAGAATGTTTTTGCAAATACCATGTAGGAAACCAAAATTTTAACAATTTATAGTCTAAATTGTCACATATATATAATAAGAAAAATTAAAAGAATGGAAAAGAACCTTTATATCATACTGTTACATTTTTATATGTATTTTTTTGAGAGAAAAAACTAACCTTTGGTTCATGCCTGACTTATGGTTGTATTTTATCTGCTTAAAATCTTTATGAATTAGAATTATTTTTTACATATACAATAAGTATCTACCTACTTAATATCTCAGAAAAAATGTTTTGTTTTTTGGCTTTAACCAAAATTTTTTTTATATTTGTAGAGTACAATCATTTTTAGAGTCTCCACTGAGTGAAAAAAGTGACATTGCAGAATACTATGAAAAGATTTCACTTAAATTGTCAATTAAACATAAGCATAAATAAAAATGCTTAAAACTTTTAATGTCTGATAATGAAATACATTTTTTGTACAGTATTCAGACAAGGCTAAATAGTAAGCTAGGTGTTCGGCCTCAGCCGAATACTTATTGCGTCACTAATATAGATGGAAGACGAGACAAAAAAAATAAAATAAAGATCACTCTGGCCTAAGGATCTTGAAGGCCTTGCACAGCTGAAGGTGTTCTCTGGGAGGGAATAAATCAGTTCTCTTTTTGACAGCTACCGACATTTTACACAGATCATTCGGGCCTAAGAGTGGTAAAGAAATTGTACAGCTGAAGAAAGACTAAATCAACCCTTCATCAGCTGTTCATCATCCTATGAAGAAATAAATCAGAAATGCAACTTCTTAAGAACTGAACTCAA
This sequence comes from Uloborus diversus, assembly GCF_026930045.1. Lineage (NCBI taxonomy): Eukaryota > Metazoa > Arthropoda > Arachnida > Araneae > Uloboridae > Uloborus > Uloborus diversus. The sequence goes on along the minus strand of NW_026557947.1, from coordinate 38,815 downwards.
AGACTAAAGAAAAATTACTGTCACAAAAATTAATAAGGAAACATTTCATTAGGGCATTGGATTAATGTTGCAAATTAGAGAAGCATTTTTTTGCTTAAACTGAATTTTGCTAAGTGATGAAACATTTTTGATTATTCCCCCTCCTATGACATAACTCTGTGATTTGTTAATGATCATGACAAGGAATACATTTTTATTCGACAACAAGAAAAAAACGAGTTTTTAAAACAATTATTAGATTAGTTTAGTATGCATTACATATTCAACTGTAATGTAAAACAAATAAAAATTGCTGTTATAACTTGCAATGTTTAAAGTTTGAAACTAAAACAGGGCCTCAACTTAGTACCAAGACTTAAGCCTTTCTTAAAGTTAATCAGGCGATGTCTACGTTGCAGAAAAAGTACATAATATACTTTTTCTATATCATATAGAAATTTTTCAAATTCTATATGGCTTGAAACAAAGCAGGCGTTAGTAAAATGTAGACTATAATACAGCACACTTTCAGGCGATAAAAATGTTGCTTGAAATAAATAAAATATCAATTTTACGTTCTGTGTACATAAGTTTTATAAATTATGTTATGCAGCTATGAAATGTAATAAAATATTTTTAAAGCCCAAGAAACTGCTTCTATAAAATCATGCTGGGGCATTTTTGTAAGGAATTAAATGACAATCAACAAAATAAAAAAATTGAATGTTGTTTTATTTACAGTTCTATTTTTTTAAAATACATAAAAATCACAATCAAGAGACAACTTTAACTTTCAGAATCAGTACCGGAAGTGCCAGAGCTAAAAAGAGAAACAAAATTATTATAAAGAATTCTACAAATTCACTTTTACAAAACTCATAAAAAAACTAACCATACTGTAATATTATATACTCAGGGAGCTATGCGTATGCCTTTGCATTAGCAGCAAGTGCATATCTGCTTTGTAAGAAAATATTCTGCATTTACAGTTTTGCGATAAAAACAAATTTTTACAAACAGATCAAAATTAAACAATAATGTCAGCTTGTGCAGAAAGATTTTTGCAGTTTGGGAGAAAAAATGCAAGGAAAGACGTTAATAAAACACCCAGAAATAACACCATTCTGCAAAGTAATACCAAAGCTTTACTGTTTCGCAGAAGTCAAAAGAATATCACGCTCCCTTCCCCTTGAAATAAAAATAATGGCTATGAAACTGTCGGGGGGAAAAAAAGACATTTTCCAAAAAAGTGAGATGTGTAAGGGGGAAATGGTGGTCATATTTGGATTCAAGGGTTCATTTTACATAAGAATTGGCAACAATTATGCCAGAAGCATTTTATAACTATTTTTCACCACAGTGTTATTAGCAATTTTGTAGAACCATCAGATAATTTTTTAGTGCAAAAATGCAGAGTTTTCAGTCAAATAAGCTTCATTTGCATTAAATTAAGATTTTTCCCAATTTGAAAACATTGTGCTGAACATCTGCAAATTATTAAGGGAAGAGGTTTGCCTGTTCTAACCCATAAAATTTTCAAAGCTTAAGTAATAAACAGATTAAAAAGCCCCCCCCTCCCGAACAAAAATTTATATTAATGTCTTACAATTTTTAGTTAACCTACAGGAGGGAGGAGTTTTGGAATTCTCCCTTGAAATTTTTTGAAAATGAAAACATTAAAAACATATTTTAAACTATCTTTAGGGGATTTAATGGAAAGGGAATCAACTGGTCTTCCTCAAAACATTTTCCGAACTGAAGTAATAAAAATGTTGTTTTAAGTTATCTTTGAGTGTTTCAAGGGAGAGGAGATGTAGAGGGAACCCTCTCCCACCGTCTGAAATTTTTTCGAAATCAAAATCTAACTTTTTGCTTGTTTCCAAAAAAATTTCTAAACTGAATAGGGAGGGGGGGGGGGAATTCTTTAGTTCCCTGAAATTTAAAATAGGGAACATATAGCTAGTTTTTATAGAAAAAAACAACTTTCTTACCAGCTATCAGATTCACCCTCCGATTCAGAGTCGTCACTTAAGATAGCACCAAAAGGAAGTAAACAAGATGCCAGACTACTTGTTTGTTGCGTTGAGTCCTCTCTGTCAAAATCTTCTAAGAATTGCAACAAATCAGACTCTGTCATATTTGGTTCCAAAGACTCTAAAAGCAGATGATGACTTAAGTTAGCAGTATTCAACTTCTCTTCTCCACTTAATAACTAAAAGAGAAAAACAAATATTTTAATAAAAAGGACAATTGAATCAAAAAATAAATATAGCTCAATTGTTATTTCTTGGGATTGAGGGCAGAAACTAAAAAAATGGAGGTAGGCTTAATGAGCAAGGGGAAAACTGGGAAAAACTGGTTTTTACCAAGACATGGGAAAAAATAGGTTTTTACAGATAAAAACCGTTGTAAAAACTAGGGAAATAATATAATCCCCTGGTCATTTGCTGAGACGTAGTGATTTATTATATTTGCAAAGTCTCTATATATCTTATATTAAAGTTTATTTTCATTTATATTTTTGTATATTATGAAATATATTATAATATTGTAGCAAATAAGCATTGGATCATTGGACAAGTAATAAAATGACAGCTATCTCATGAGTTGCAGATGTAAAAAAAAAAAAAAATATTTTTTCAAAGCAAGGAGGAAGGGTAGGGGAAGTTTTGTGCAATTAAAAACTTCAAAGGATACTACATGATATATTGATATGTGATATTCCATTTAATGCCCGACTTTTCCCTGATCTGTTGGCACCCTGAGTTACTTAAAAATTGAGTTCAATGGAAGTCACAAATAATTCCTTCAATATGTTAAATTTGCCGCTGAAATTTTGAAAAGAAAAAAAAATCCCAAAATAATCAGACTTTAATTGAAAAAAATAAAAATAAAAATAAAATTAATTTGAATTTTGACATCTTGAATGTAAATTATGTTTTTCGCAATCACAAGTGTGTATGTAGGCGTGTGTGTTTGTGTGTGGGCGGGGGGGATGTGTTTGTGTGTAGGGGGTATGTGTATCTGTGTGTAGTCATATGTGTTTGTGTCTGTGTGCAGGCATGAATGTGTGGGTAGTTGTGTGTGTATATGTGTGTGTATGTGTTTGTGTGTGAATGTGTTTGTGTATATGTGTAGGTGTCTGTATGTATGCTCATGTGTGTATGTAAGTGTTTGAGTATGTGTATGTGTTTGTGTATGTGTGTGTATGTGTTTGTGTATGTATGTATTTGTGTGTGTAGTTGTGTATGTATGTATTTGTGTGTGTAGTTGTGTATGTATGTGCATGTGTGTAGCATATGGATGCAATCTGGAGATGGTTTTCGCTATAGGAGCAGCATCGTGAGGAGCCAGTCAACGGTGAAGCTGCAGAGGGTGGCGGGGAGGGGGGGGGGGGGGGAAATAAAATTATAGGAATTCAAAACTGTCAAGTGAGAACAATAAGCAATCGTGATTGCTCAAAAAAATTTTAGAGTACACAAATAAATTCAGAGAAACTTCTTGCAAAAGAGTCACAAAAAAGTTTGATTACTTTTTTCAATATATTTACTCGAATAAATCACGAAATTCAAGTATTTCAAAATTAAACATTTTATTCAAGCAGTTTCTAAGGTTTTTTAAAAATAAACGAACCATAGTTTCGCATAAGACTAGGAAAAAAAATTATGCTTGTAAATCACAATTCAGGTGTATTTCTTTTTCCAAGCTACACAGATATGAAAATGCAAGAAATTATCTTAAATGTTGATAATTGGGAAATTAGATGAAAAATTATGCATTTGTAAAATTTTAACTAATTATATATGAGCCACTCAGAAGCCAATGTAGTTAAGTCCATTTTTTGATATTTTCTGATTTTTAGAAATTTTGATGAAATAAATAATAATCTTCTTAGTTATTAAAGGATTTACTCGTTGGTTACTTTTTTCTAGGTTAGACAGTCCTTTTTTTAATAGCTTCTGAATATATTGAATAATAATTTCAGAAGCTATTGTGAATAAGTTCACCTTTTATCAATATTTTTTTATACATAAACTTTGAAATAAAAATTCTTCTTCTTCCGATATTTGTTAGCAACAATGAAAAACAAGACATTCATAGTAACTGTAACCATTACCTTCTAATTAGAATTGTTTGAGTTTTATGCATGTGCGTCAGAACACAAAAATATTGAAAGTTGATATGTTGAAGTGTTTGCGAAAGTTATTGTGTTATCAAAAAACATTAAATAAATTTTCTTTAATAACTGTAGAAACTCTGACTTTTTCAAATAATAATAAAAAAATATTGTAAGGGTATAAAAACTAAAAATGTTAAAGGAAATAGAACACAGTGAAAGTGATACGATATTTCATTCTAATTCAAAGAGAGTTAACCATATTGATTCTGATACATCGTCAAATAACGAAGGTATAGAAAATAATCAAAATAATGGAAAAGTTGGTAGAAAACGCAGCAGGAATCCTGGGAAATGGTAGAGAAATGTTGAGAAACAAAAAAGGGTACAAGGTAAACAATATCAAAATAGAAATGAAAGAATAATTCCTTTAAAGAAATTTGATAATAAAATTTGTAACTGTTTACGATTTTGTTATCGCAAGATAACCTTTTATCAAAGAAAAACAGGCAATGAAAATTTTTTACAAGCTTAATGATCATCATAAGCAAAATATTTTTTTAAGTGGGTTAATTAGAGTTCATGCTATCAAAAGATAACGATCCAGGAATAACACCAAAGAACCAAGATCTCAGTCTTTGGAATATTTTATTAGACTTAGCAGACAAGATGTTGGTGTTTGCAGAAGTATTTTATAGAAACAAATCAAATAAGTAACGGGCGACTATATAATTGCTGTTCAAAGGAAGATCTGAAGGACCACCGGAGGCAATATATTCCAGGTAACAAAATAGATTATTCCCATGTAAGAAAACATATAAGTTCCTTTCCTACTATTTCAAGCCATTATACAAGAAGTCATAATCCCAGACGCAGATACTTCAGATCTTTCTATTGCAAAAATGTATAACCTGTATGTCGAACAATGTAATGAAGAGCAAATTGTACCAGTAAAGAAAAAGTTTAATTACCATATATTTTCGACAAACTTTAACTTACATTTTAAGCAACCTTCAAAAGATACTTGTGCAAAATGTGATTATTTAGTAATAAAAAAACAATCTACAATAGATGAAGAAAAAAATGCAGTTGAAGTTGAACATGACGAACACTTGCGAAATGCAGAAATTGCCCATAATAGTATGGCTCATGATTGACTAAGAGCTTCAGACCAAATATACGTGTTTAGTTTTGATTTAGAAGAAGCATTACCATTTCCAAAACTATCCACATCAGTGGCTTATTACAAGAGAAACTTATATGTATACAATCTTGGTTGCCATGATTTAAAGACTAACGAGGGCTACATGTATGTTTGGCGTATAACCCAAACATCCCATGGTTCACAAGAACTGTCATCGTGTTCAACTAAACACATTAAATTGTACGCAAAGGATTTTCAAAAAATTATAATGTATTCAGATTTATGTTCAGGACAGAATCAAAATGTAAAAACCATGTTAAGTTTACTGAAATTGGTTCAGAGTGAAGATATAAAAGCTGAATCAATTGAGCTTAAATTTTTATTAAGTGGGAACAGTTATTTGCCCAATGATGCTCATTTTGCAGTTATAGAAGCTTATGCAAAAAAAATTCTGTATATTTATAAACCTAGTGACTGGTATCATATAATACAAAATAGTAAAAGAAAGAACCCTTTCAGAGTTGTGGGGGGGGGGATGAATCCACAATAATTTCTTTCCACAAAACCATTGGAAGAAGCTGTTACCAACAGAAAAAAATCAACAAGTGGACTAACAGTCAATTGGCTTAATATGAGATGGATAAAATTGGGAAGATCATACCCAAGCAGCATTAAGTTCAAACATAATTTTGACGAGGATACCTTTCATGTAATTGATATAAAAAAAAAAAAAAAAAAAAAATAGGTAGGTCAGTAAATTTAAAAAATATAACTCAACTTATATTATATCCTAATAGCAGAACAATTTCAAGAGAAACAAAAAAGACATCATATGTTTATTAAAGTATATACCTCCAATTAAACACGACTTTAACAAGACATTAAAGACAACACGTGGAGATCAAGATTTACATTTAAATAACTCGGAAGAAGATGATGTTTGTTATGATGAATAAACATAAAACTTATGACAATAAATGTTATTTTATTATTTTTACATAAATTTCTTACCTTTTTCAGCTGCCAAAAGGTATAAGTCCTAAAATTTTTAAGATGCTGTCATTATTTCAATAAATACTTAAGTTTTTATTTACACATCCTGTATATATCTTGTTTTTTGCAGAGTTTACACCTTGAAAAAAGACTTTATACACTTTTCTAATTAAATTAATAAACCAAGAAATTTTAAAAACTAATGTATCAAAAAACATTAATTTTCTCAATTTTTGTGTTTTGGACTTAACCGCATCGGCATCTGAGCGGCTCATATATATATATATATATATATATATATATATATATATATATATATATATATATATATATATATATATATATATATATATTATATATATATATATATATATATATAATTATACAATAAGCTACTACAGTACCTTAGCCAAAATTATTACCATTTCTATTTTAATCCATCCTAACTTGTACACATATTTATCAGATTTAGACACAGGTAAAATTTGAAAATTGAGCATGCTATTATGAGATTTAAAATGTCCTACATTGCATTCATCAATCTTTATGATTTAAGTAATTTTCAGAAGTACCTTTTCAATAACTGATGTTCCAGAAATTTCTTCTAAGGCAGCAATGACTTCATTTATATATTTCCTAGATTCCTCGATAATCTGTTGCACATCACTTGAGTATTGATCAGTCATATATGTTGATTTATAAGCTTGATCTATTGCTAGCTTGAGGACAAGTCGACGGCACTGCGTATGACTAGCTTCAATATAATTTAGAACTTTTGGATTCTATAATGTAATTTAAAATATTCATTAAAGAAATAAAGATACATTTAGGGGGAAAAAAAACAAGTTTGTAAAAAATTTGAAACTATTAAGCTTGTACAGTTTTTGTGTTCAAAGAAAATACAGTAAAGCCTTTATAAAGCAACACGCCTTACGTACCTTTGAAAATCAGTCATTAAAAGAGGTAGTCACTTATTAGAGGACCTTTTCAAAGAATTGATAGCACCACTAAAATTGAGAAGAAATATCCAGGGTTCATACTCTATTTGTATGAAAAAATTCCATGACTTTTCCAAGACTTTATAAAAACTTTCATGACCTTGTTACACGAAGAGAGTAGTACTATTTAATGTCAAACTCTCCAATTTTCAGAAATAAGCGTTTAGCCAAACTTTTAAGTGAATGCCACTACCTCATCGAAGAGCTTACTTGTGCTTGTGATTGAAAAAATGTCAGTGCACACCATAGAAACTAATTATGAACACTGTTCTTATTTGTCTTTAACATATAAATTTAAGTGAAGTAAAAATGTAGAAAATGCAAATTATTAATGCTTAAATAGGACAGAACAATAATGAATAGGACAACGTTTGCATGAGTCATTAAAGTTTCGAATAATAAATTTACTTTACACAAATAGGGCCTTTAGGTGTCAGCAGTGCATCTAACCATCCACGTAACTTGACAGTATTTTCGTTCTCTAAAATAAAGCCACGTTTTTTAGTAAATTCATTTATCTGAACCAGATATTTCAGCTGGCCACATGAATCAGTTTTGCGAGCCATATGTTGGGCAACACTGTTTTAGAGTATTAGAATTCTCCTATTTTAATGTTCTATCCCCTGATTAAAGTATGGATTTTCTAAAGCTTTCAACAAATTAAGATAAGCTCTGATAAATTTTATACTGAGTATTTTTTTTACAAGTGGTTGAAATGAACTCAGATGCAATTGAATTACTTTTTAAGTGGGAGAGGCCAAAATCGAGAAACATACAATTCCACCACTACAGAATATAAAACATAAGTGCTGAAAATAATGGTGAATTCAAAATTAGTCATGTCCTAAGTAGTAAAATCACATTACAAAAAAAAAAGGTGGGAGGCTGTTACAGAAGCAGATGCAACAGGATTCCAAAACTCAAATGTATTTTTGGGATTATTCAATTTTCCAGTACAGTAGAACCTCGATTAACCGAGGTTTCTATTAACCGAGCCGGTATTTCACTTTTTTTTTGTAAAATGGTATCTGGAAACGGCAAGCTGCTTTATTTCTCTGCCTGTGCTGCATGCTATTCTGTCTCAAACTCTCATTCTCCCAGAATAGCCGTACGCAGTCAAATGCTCCCGTAATAATCCAAGGTAGCCTGGAAGGTTTCCATCCCATTTACAGCTAACTGAGCCTTAGACCATTGAGAACAGAGCTAAACAAATATGAACTCGACATGTGCTCAGAATTAGAAAGCGACAGGTGATACGAGGAACATTGAGGAAATGCATAGACTGTCAGACTGCAGTTTCACTTCCACTTAGATTTTCAGGGGCACGTGGAAGAGGAAGAATAGCTGTCACTGTTTGATGAGCACAAGAAAAGGGTCGGATGTGGCAACTCAGCAGTGCACTATGAGGGAGGACGGGGGGGGGGGGGGCATAGAACAAGGCACTCGGGCATGTGGCTTGTATTATCAGTGTATTAAAAATGGCTGCTCCCAGGACAAAAAGAGTCGACAGTTCTTACTTCCAAGAAACACAAGAAAGACCAGAAAACACCAGATGCAGTGTGTTATCAAACATTGGCATTCCTCCAACTTGATCGGAGTGAATGAGAGGAGAGAAAATCCTTCCAATGGATTTGAGTTGGATGAGAGGTTTCTATTTTACGATTCTCCTATTTTGTTCTGAATCTTTGCTTTAATCATTTCACTTCTGACCATCTCGCTAGTAAGTCATTCATTTTTAAAATGTCGAGCCAAAAAAATGAAAAGAGTTGTTGTTTCGATGGGTAAAAAGCTTGATGCTGTTAAAAGAATTAATAACGGTGAGAGTTTAAAAAAAATTGCACAGGAATTTGGAGTTGGAGAAACAACAGTAGGGAACTGGAAACGGAACAAGGCTTAAATAGAAGCTTTTTGCTCAAAGATTGATTCGTCGAAGGCTTTAGAGGAACAGTCAACATTAAAAAAAGCCAAAACTGAAACATTTGATGAGGCCATTTATCTTTGGTTCAAAGCAACAATGCGCACAAGGCATTCCGATTTCGGGGAACATTGCAAAAGAGAAAGCCTTTCTTCTCAGTCAAAAGTTAAATAGAGATGAAAGTTTCTTTGCAAATCAAGGATGGCTTGATAAATTTAAAAAAAGACACAGGATTCAACAACTGATAATTGCAGGAGAAAAGCTGTCTGCCAATAAAGACAGTGCTCAAGACTTTGTTGAAAAATTTGAAGAAATGATAGAAAAAGAAAATTTGACATTAGATCAAATTTATAACAAGATGAAACCGGCTTGTTTTAGAGAATGATGCCAGCGAAAACTTTGACATCCAAAGAAGAAGCAAGTGCCCCAGGTAATAAAAAAAGCAAAGACTGAGTATCGCTTCTTGTTTGCGGAAATGCAAGCTACCGCTGCTTCTAATAGGAAAATCCAAAAAACCGAGAGCATTTAAAAACATTAATGTTAATTCCCTGCCAGTGAAGTACAGAAATCAGAGATCTGCTTGGATGAACTCTGAAATTTTTGAAAAATGGTTTCGAGATGATTTTGTACCGCATGTAAAGGAACATTTGATGCAGGACAATCTTCTACCCCCCCCCCTAAAGCAGTTCTGCTAATCAATAACGCTCCCTGCCACCCAGAAGAAGAAATTCTAACTTTAGTAGAAATAAAAGCGATTTTTCTTCCGCCAAATGTAACATCTTTGTTACAACCAATGGATCAAGGAGTGACTGAAGCCTTAAAAAGACATTACGAAAAAAGAACTAATCAATCATATTCTTGAATGTGAAGACAACCTGAATGAAACTCTAAAAAAATATCTATGAAGGACATAATTTACATGATTGCCCAAACATGGGAATTAGTAAATCCAACTACGATCAGAAAGGTTTTCAACAAGATAATTGTTCAAAAAAAGAGAGAAGAGGATTCCCAGCTCAGCGAAAACTCACCGACAGACGGAGAACTTCTGAGCATGATGAATAACATTGAAAGGTGTGAAGAAGTTGAAGAAGAGAACATTTTTGAGTGGCTGGACGTTGAAAACCAGAATCCAAGTTTTCAAATTCTTAATGATGAAGAAATCCTACAAGCAGTCGATCCTTCATCGAATGTTAGTGATGATGAGAATGAGAATCAGGACTCTGAGGATTCTAAGACTATAAGTCACACCGAAGGTGTCCAAGCTCTAACTACTGCTCTAAAATATTTAGAGCAGAGAAGGAATACTACATCAATAGAAATTTTGTTGGTTAAAAATTTGCGTGATCGAGCAGCTGTAGACAGAAATTCAGGACTTTTACACAAAGAAAGGCAACAGACTTTTCCAAAAAATAATGTAAATTACAAAAAAAGGTTAATTTTTAATTTGAAAATAAAAATATCTTCTGTAAATTAATGTTTTTTTTCATGCATTTTTCAATTGTCATAAGAAAATTCAATTGAATTTTTAAATCTTACCACAAGTTTTTTTCACATTTTAGTTTTTTAACTGTAAAACGTTACTTTTTACGTATCCATTTTCATTTTTCAAAAATATTCAATTTTAATTCGAATTAATACAGTTTAAAAATTTGCAATCCTGACAAGTTTTTATACAAAGTTTCTATTAACCGAGATTTCCAATATCTGAGGCACTAGCGTTCCCAATTAACTCGGATAATTGAGGTTCTACTGTATTAATATCTTTTACAAGCAATAATTATAAATCACTCTAAGTTTCTAACGGTCTTTTAGCTACTGTTACTTCTTCCTGCTAACAATTTTTTCCATGACATTAAATAAACTTTCATGACTTTTAATAAAAATATTAATTTTCCATGACTTTTCCAGGTCTGAAATTTGCTGATTTTTTTCCCATGACTTTGAAACCTTCAAAATGTACTTTGGATTTCGTATAAGAAATATATTTTTAGTGAATAAATAAACTGACAATACGCAGAACAGTTAAAAAGTTATTAACATCTCATCCTTTTCATGCACTGGAAAAAAGTTTTTCCTCTGTCTATCTTGTAAAATTACAGTAGACCCTCGTTTTATGCGGGTTTATTTTACGCGGTTTAAGATTTGACACCCTTATTTTATTTTACGCGGATGAGTTTTGGTTTCACGCGGATGCAGCAATGTAAACAGATAAAATTTCACCCTCTTTCAAAATCCAAATTCCTGAGATTGCAGATTACATGTGATAAACTGCATTTAGGAGTGCTAATAATCGAGCTTGGGCCATGGGAATTATTTTATGAGATTGGTTCCAGTGCTCTTTCCAGAAGTAAAGTTATTAAACTCGTACAATTCAGAACTAATTGGAAGAAGAGCTTTTAGGCATGACAAAGGAGGATGAAACCAACAAAGATACCGATATCAATGACATACAACCATAAATGTTCACATTGAAAATTTGAGACATTCCTTGACAATAGCAAATGATATTTCTGATTTGTTAGTAAAAGATTATTTCCCCATAAAAAGTGACCATAAATGCTTTAACAGGGGTTTATCCAGGATTTTCACAGGGTCCTATTTTCGTGAATTAAAAAAAAATATTGCGAAAAATAAAATCTTTTTGTGAAATTTCAAAATGCAAACCAAAAGTTATCTATCAATACAGATTAGATTTCTGATTTGTGTACTCGTTTATTAAAAAATGAGTCCATGGAATGTCTGATTTGTTCAATCGGGATTTTGTAAAGGGTCCTTTTGGTTAATCAGAATTTCGTGAAAGGTCCTTTTTAACTAATTATAATTTTGTGAAGGGTCCTTTTTTAATGAATTAGATTTTTGTGAAGAGTCTTTAAATGGACCTACATTTCCATTGGCCAGACCTTCGGTTAATGGCAGCAAAGAACTACAATGAAAAGTTCCTAATGACTGCCAAAAGACTATCATAACCATCTCCTTTTTATGAACACTAAATAAATTTATGTGTTCTGTTTGCACGTTGTACATATGTATAGATATAAGTACACAATAAACTTATTATATCATTACTCATCACTAGAATGAAGTATTTCTTTATATATGGAACCTAACTCCTATTTTAACATTACGTTTAAGTCTTAGTTTTACCCGGTTTTGATTTACACAGCATTTTTGTGGAACGCAACCCCCTCCGTAAAACGAGGGTTTACTGCACTTAAAAAGGTTTTAAGCACCAGTTTTCTTAAACAATCTCAAATTGACATACATTTCTAGAAAAGGAGAAATGCTAGTAAACTACTTACTTCAATATTAAATTCCTTTTGTAAATTGCTCTTGTACTGAGGACTCCATCGAGGATAATGTTCATTAAGTTTTGCAATTATTTCACTAGATTCCACATTCATGGTTAGCAAATTCATCAGATCCTAAAGATTCAATATATTAAATAATTTCAGAACCAAATCAACACTTATGTAATTATTATTTTTTTTAAATTGTAAAAGAACAACAACTATTGGTGACAATATCTTACTGATCAAATATTGCATGTTTTTTGAAAATTGTGATAAAAAATATTGATTTGGAATTACACTCAATATAGTCTATTCGTAACACTTTATTTAATAAAAGGTATCTTATAGGTACGATAAGTGTAAAAGCTTTCAAACACTCCAAGACTTGCCAAAACCAAAATTTTACACACATTTTTCAGCAATGCAATTTATAGATAAAATTGCTACTTTTTTTTCATGTAATGCACTTCAACTATTATATAAATACTATAACATGCTCTTTTTTTTTTCAGCACCTACTTGGACATGAAAATGATGCTGGCTTTAACTAACAGTTAAACATTCATATTTAAGCACCCCTAACATACTTAACAACTCTTCATGCCACCAATGTTTTCATCTTTATATAGTGATGTGGATCGGGTAAATACCCAGCGGGTAGGTAAATATTTTTTGGGTATTTACCCAAGGCCTGGGTAAATACCCAAAAACTGGGTATTTTATAAAAAATGCAAAAAAGTGAATGAGAATTTTTTTTAAAAATCTAAATATGAAATAATTGGTAAAACTGATATATACATATATATTACACAGTTTATAATATTTTTTATTGAAAGACTTGATGAAATCATGAAAGAAACATATCGTGAACCAAAGAATCTTTCTTTTCAATGTCATAATTGGAGAAGTATAAGCAATTCATTATGAACTTCAGGATTTCAAAATTACAATCTAGGTTAGTCATATCCAAAATGAAAAAAAAGGAAGCATGAGGGATGTTTGGAAGAATAAACTGAGAAGTTATTAAGACACTATGGTGTTATTTTTTTTATTGATATTTAAGTGATAACATGGAAAATATAGAAACAGTTTTCACATTAATAAGCAAAAAAAAAAAAAAAGCAAAATTTTCTTTTCTGTTGCCTTGCTCATTTGCATTTGTTCCCCTGTAGGGTGGGAAGGTAAATATTTTTTTGGGTATTTATCCGAAGGCAGGGTAAATCCCCTAGTAATTGCGCATTTTGAAAAAAAATTTTAGGTGGTATTAAAAGGTGACTATTTTCTTTTTTAAACTTAAACCCCAAAATAAAAGATTAAAAATTTTAAATGAATTTTAAATGTTATGTTTATGTATATTATGTGTATATATATATATATATATATATATATATATATATATATATATATATATATATATATATATATATATATGTGTGTGTGTGTGTGTGATACAGAATACACCTGAACAATTGAACTAAGTTTGGAGGAAATTTCTGCATAAGATATAGGTAAATAAATAGTAATAATAAATTGAGCGACATTTCGTTACATTTTGATGTCATGCAGGGACATATTACTGGGTTATAAAAGACTAGGACCTTAAAAAATTGATGTTTGCTTTCTTTTTGTAACCAGTTAAGCTTTTTTTCTTTTTGTAGAATGGCTTTTTATATCTGAAATTTGGCTATTAGGCATATCCAACACATTTAATGTGAATATCATATTAGATTGCTAAGCTGTTTCATACAATAATTCTTTAAATATGTGATCAAAATACAATTTTTGGGCAAAAATTTATTGTTTTGTATATGATTGGTTGTATATATACATAATGGAATACATACAGAAAAGTATTTTAGTTGAATATAAATTTTTGGAATAAATACCCGGGTATTTACCCGGGTATATACCCTGGGTATTTACCCCTAAAAATAAATACCCAGGTATTTTACATCACTATCTTTATATGACAATGAGAGAAAAATTACAAACAACAATTGCAGACGTAAATTGCAGTGACACGGACCTGGATCCAGGAAAACAAAAGACAATCAAGAAACTAAAAAGGCCAAAAACCAAAAAAAGATATATCATCTATGTCAGGATTAATGGGATTCTATTGGTCATATGTTAAGGATTATGGACAAGTAGCTAAACCATTCACAGAGCTAATTAAAACAAATATTTTGATACAAATACCATGGAGTGAAGAAGCCAAGAGGGTGTTCAAAGAATCAAAGGCTAGGTCATGCAAAGCCTCCTTGTAACTCCTAGTTTTCAAAAACCATTTCAAATTCATACTGATGTTTTGGATTGTGTTTTGAAGACTTGTTTAATCTAACAACACAAAGATGGCTTTTTTTTACGAATGGGTTCACAAACCAAAAGTTATTCTAAACTCAGGAAAATTGGTGGCTCTTAGTAAAGAAACCTATATGGAGTGTGATTTGAACTGTAACTTAAACCCTGGTTTTTGGTCTGAAATTCGGATATTGATTGCAACAACTTCACGTAGCCCTAAGTTAATGAGGTGGGCTTTGGTCTTTCAACAATTCAATGTCGGGCTCTGTCCTACTACTGGAAAGAAAAATCAAGGAACAGATGAGCTGTCATTGTCAAAATAATATAGAAATAATACAGCCAAAGAAGGGACAGATGTTTCGATTTCCAAATTATATTATGAGTTTTTAAATCCTATTTTCACATAAGAAAATTCGTTTCATAATTTTTAGTTTTTGTAAATTCCCGTATTTATCTTGCCAAGTCACGAATGTTTATTCCATGATTGTAATGCATTTCTATGTGCTTCGTGCCATGCGATCATGGTATGCAGTCTTGAATGATATGCAAATACACCTGGCTATATATGGATGCCTCAATTGCCAAATCGATTACCTCCACTTTAAAAAAAAAATCTTCATTTCTGCTTTAATAGTGCTTTATCAATGTTTAGCATGTGAATTTATATTAAAGTTTTGGTCCAGTACATTTCTGACCATATGATAGCAGAAAATGCCTATTTACTCCTATAGATATCACTGTCTTCTTCATAACTATTCTCTACTTTTTGTTTTCTGGAGTTAAGTCGATTTGGCTTTGGCAAGTGAGGCATTTATATAATGGTTCCGCAGATAATTTACTTTCCTATTTTTTAAGTTACCATTTCTTGGTTACTCAGCAAGCTGAATAGGCTGTTTTCGGCTATGCTCTTGAATGGGCAATTTGAAATTAAATTTCAATAGCTAACCAATTTTTATATTTGACTTTGATTTGCTGAATGACTCAACAAAAATTTTCGTATTGTGATTGTGCCAATTAATGATATTAAAATGCTTTGAGAGTGAATGAATTCATTTTAAAATTGATAATCATTTAAAAATTTGTTCATTTTTGATGTGGAGTGTGGACCTCATTTGGTATATCGGCAGTTCTCAAAAGGTGGAAGCAAACACAGACCTCAACTTTGAAGCTTTAACACCATATAACTTTCATTTTAATTAATTCAAAAATTTTTGAGTTAAATTATAATACACTGTATAGAGACAAGAATTGACATAAATTATGGAAAAAATTCTCTTCTAAGACCCTTAAAAAAATACATTCTTTGCTAAAAGCCACAATTTTGGACATTCAAAACGTTAACTGAGCGAATGTACCATAAAAAAATTTCTTTTTAGTTTTTTCCATACGCTTCAAAAAAAAAAAAATTAAGGGAATAAATCTCAAACAGAAATTTTTTTTGATAATTTTCCAAATTAAAAAAGTGAAAGAAATATTATTTATTTTGTAAACAATTTTAGAAAAAAGGAAGTTAGAAGTTTGATGAATGTCCAAAAGTTACGATCTAGACAATGCTATTATTTGAGAACTAAATGTATGATTTATATGTGTTAAAGGTGTTTTTCGATCCTCAAAATCAATTTTTTATTATTTTAAAGTGTTTTCATATATTTTTATGCAGTATCTTTGAAACAAAATCATTTTTCTAAAACATATATGTGAGATGTCCAAACTGCGTTACAATCTAGATGCCAATAATTCTGTCCATTTTTTCATTATTACAAATGATTTTCTGTCTAAACACCTTAATAAAAAAAAGGCTATTACAATGTTAATTTCTTTAATCCTTTGATATTTTGCACAATTAATACATTACGCATTGAACATTACATAAATAACAGTAGAAACACAAATTTCGATTGTAACAAACGCATTTAAGTAAACAAAACGGCAGCAGTTCATAACTCTGCAACATTTTGAACATGATTATCTGTTATATTGCTAACATTTTGGATAAAATGTTTTCAAATTACAACAACAAATTGATATCTAAACGGCAATTATTCAATAGATAATTCTTCAATGTTCTAATATTTAGATATTTCTCTCTTTGCTAAAGCTCAAAACTCGTGGTTGCCAGTTGCCAAATGCGACCAATTTTCAAATTTTGGCGACCAATGTGGCTACTATTCGCCAATGCAAGCTTCCCTGACCTATAGTCTTGACATGTGACCTTTCCCCAAATTCTTTTGTACACTAAAAGTTCGGCTATCGGATCGCCGGGGATGAAGGAGGGGGGAAGTATGTATTGTCTTCTTATCCACTAAACTTTCGGCCATCGCATAGGGGAGGAGGATGGAGGGGATGTATTGTTAACGACACCACACATTTGCTACTCTGAAGCTGAAGTTATCTGTTCAGGAAACAAATCATTTTGCTTTGACAAGATTTTCGACTAAAATAAATTCCTGTGGAGGAGGCAAACGGAGAAAACTTTTTTCTGATGTCTCTACATCCAGTATTAAGAATTATTTTACCACGAAATGCAAGTAAGAAATTTGATGTATTTTAAATATTATTATATTTATATGCAATTGTAGCTAATTGTGCTATGTGTTCTTGTTCTCAATAGAAACAAAAATCACAATCACGATGGCAAATTTGTTACAAAACTTGCTATTTCGAAAACTCGGCTTTCTTTACACATTATCGTAAAAATAGACAAATTTCATACACTAATTTAGTAAATTATGCTTTTTACTTCTTTTTACAAAAAAGGAAGTATTCATTCGCAAAAAACTTTTCACCCAAAAATCGGCCTTAATTCCCATTTTGCTCACCCCCGAATGAATGTTGAGTTTTTGTTTCAACCCGACCACACGTGGATATGTCCCTAGGAACGTACAGACACCCGAAATATCCATTTTGACGATCCCCGAGTTAATTACAACGAGTTTTCTCATGACGTCTGTATGTACGTGTGTATGTGTGCATGTATGTCGCATAATTCAAGAACGGAATGTCCTAGAAAGTTGAAATTTGGTAGGTAGACTCCTAGTGGGGTTTAGTTGTGCACCTTCCTTTCTGGTTGCATTCGGATGCTCCAAAGGGTGTCTTTTGTCCCTTTTTGAGGGGAAATCATTGTTAATTTCGATGTGAAACTCAAGTGGTGTTATAATTTGACGGACACTTGGCGATATATCGCCAGTCTTTTGGTCGCCAAGTTTTGTCGCCAACTAATTTGCCGTTTTTTTTAAACTTTTTTATTTTTAAATCTGGTTTTAATTTGGCCAGTGTTGGTGATATTTAGAGAGTAAAATATTGAATCATATTAAAACTGCCAAAAATGAGAAAATGACATTAAATTGGAGTAAAAGGAAATCATGTGATGTACACATCAGCTCGTTTGATCTTAAATTCGGTAGATAGCCGTGAGCCATTGGAAACAGATTTCAGTCCAAATTCTACTCTAGTACAAGAAGAAAGTGCTTCTACAGCTGGTCCAGAACAGAGAAGTGACGTGGAATCTGAAACTGTAGATATCCCTGAGCCAATGAAAGCAGGTTTTAGTTTGAATTCTACTATAGTATAAGAAAGTGTTTCAATAGTTGGTCCAGAACCGAGAAGTGACCTGGAATCTGAAACTGTAGATATCCCTGAGCCAATGAAAGTAGGGATCATTTTGAATTCTACTATAATACAAGAAGAAAATGTTTTTACAGCTGGTCCAGAACTGAGAAGTGACCTGGAATCTCAAGCTATAAATGAAAAGTGATGAAAATGCCAGATTAAGCTCTACCCCAGTGATGAAAAAACACAAGAGAAATGTGCAAGAGGAATGGAAGACTGTTTCAGGTGATGTAAAAGCTACATTGGACAGGCAGGAAAATCTGATACTGGAAGGACATTCAGAGTGGGGCATGTGGTGCAAATGCTGTACCGAGTTTGCCCAATTGCTTGGAGTGTTATCATGTTTTGTCAAAGGTGATGTTAATTTCAAACCACCAGACAGAAAAAGAAACACAGTTAATAAACATTTTTCTTGTAAAGCACATCAAACCTCTAAATCCCAATCCATCAAAAACCCACCATCTGCATCTCGTGTCTACACAGAAATAACAAAACTTAACCCCAAAATACAAGAAAAGATGGCAAAATTGTTTCCAATTGTCTATGCTATGATCATAGAAAACTGAGCGGTCTCTAGATTTCCCTTAGAGTGCACTTTGCATGATTTAAATGGCATACAATTGGGCCAAACATATTGAAATGATATGTCTTTCAAAACCTTTTTAAAATTCATTGATAAAGACATTACAATGAGTTTGATAAGTGAAATAAATAACGCTGAAGTATTTGCAATATTGACAGATTTTTCAACGAGCAGATCGGTCAACGAATATGAAGCAGTTTGTATCCGGTATGTTGCACTTGAAGAAAAACCACAAATAAAATTCAAGTTTATTGGGCTTGGGGAATTTGATGTAAGTGCAGATGCTGATGGACTACTAAAGGCTTCAAGTATTCTAGATGCGGTTGGAATACAAAACGGGAAGGAAAAATTAATCTGCACCACTGTGGATGGCAGCATAGGCGTGCACACGGGGGTCACCAGGGGTACCGCAGTACCCCCACTGGCTCAAAAAAAAAAAAAAAAAAATCGAGAAAGAGAGAGAAAAGAAGAGAAGAAAAAAAGAAAGAAAAAGAAACGAAAAAGAGACGAGATTCAGGAACGTCATTACAAGGGAGAGGGGGCACCACTCCGCGTGACATCTAAAATGGATTTCAGAGTTTATAAAAAAAGTAAAACACATCAATTTTGAGAATTTTTCCTACTGCATCTAAATTCAGATTTAATCCATCAAAGAAAGATTACTTACTTTTTAAAACATTTTTATCTTAAAGGTAGGGGGAGGGGAGGGTACACCTCAAATTTTCCCCCCTTCCCCGGTAACAAGCCACTGTTAGAAACACTACTGTTAAAACGTACAGAGAACCGCAAAGGAATATTTTGCAATAACGTACCGATCGTTGCTAAATTATTGAAAAACATGGAGTATAAATCAGACATGAGACGTGTCCACCACTTTGATCTGAACAAAACTGCCCAATTTTCAGTGCAGACCCCCCCCCCCTTAATTTAATCTAACTCGCCCTGTATTAAGCAACCATAGAAATAGTCTGCCTTTTTTTGGCAACGAATTCATTTTTTATTTGTATTTTTCTCAGCCAGGAAAAATTTAAAATCTTCCGTCACTTGAAATCTTTTCCAACCAGGTCCAACTATACGAAAATAGCCTTTCCATGCAGTGATATGTTTTCCTTTTTTCAGAAAACAGTGATACTTTTCTCAGGAAACTTCTTGCATAGTCTGAGTCTGAGAGAGACAAAAAGCATCCGCGGGTCACCAGACCTAACTAAGAATACATGTATTTGCGGAAGCGCTTTCGGCTATGCTTCTTCCTTCAGGCAGTTGCCGAAATCCCACGCTGTTTCTGGAAGAACATTTTTCATGAGAAAAATGCTCTGGCTCACTTAACACTTCAACAACGCCGCTGATCGCTTCACCATCCAAATGAGAATTGACATGTTCTAAGTAATTCCCCTAGGAGGATTGATAACATGTTGCCCACAGCACCTTCCAAACCTTCGGAGCTGATGGGCTCCCCTTTCTCTTATTGTGTGGTACCCGGGATGGATAGAGTAATAAATCAGTGACATCTTACTACTTTTTGAGAAACTAGTCAATAAACTAATCAATACCATAAGGTCCTGTTCCACGCTCTATTCCCTCTTTTGTATTTTTATCATTTCCCCAACACATATGTTTAATGTTATCAGTGAATACTTTTGAACAAGGTAATGATTTTCAGAGAGGTTCCACTCTAACGTAGACGCTCGTCTGGGCCTCTTAAGTTTTTATATGGGCATGATAATCAGTGGTTTTCTTGTATAAGGCTGCGTAGTTATTAGTTATTGCGTAGATATTTTATATTAGTATATAAGTGTTTATTTTTTTGCTTTAAAAATGAAGCGTCAAAGCACAACGATACTGAAATACTTTGCGAAGAAACAAGTAGTGTCCAATGAGAGAGGTAAGAAAACAATAAATGAATAAATTAATAGTTTAAAAACTAAACAGACACCCAATTGTAGCAAACAACAAACTAAACAAATAACTTTGATATAAAAAAAAAGGTGTGTGAGGAGCTCTCTTTTTATTCTTTGGTAAGGACTCTGCATCATTGCAAACTGCTAACGATAAAAAATTTAAGACATTTAAATCTGGACCTTTTATGTCCAGCCTACTCCGAAAACCGGACCTCCAGTCATATCTGTCCAAAAATTCAGATCTTCTATCCCTGGACCCCTCCCCTTCTCTATGGATCTTATGTCCGTTGGACCTTATGTGTGCGGGATCTTCTATCCCTCGGAATTTTTGGACATGGATTTTCTCTTCATGAACCTTTTGGTTTTGGATCATATCTCAGGACCCCATTCAATATGAAGCTCCCTTCCTCCATGCTTTTTTTTTTATTGAAGTTATTTTTTGGTCATTCTTCTTGCTGCTGAACAAACTTCACATGAAAACATTATTTTTTACTTTTTGGGAGCGTGTCTTTTTAGTTTTTTTTAACTATTAATTTATTTTTTCTTTTTTAATCTTTCTACTTCTTTTATAAAAAGAAAATTTATTTTAACTAAAACTAGGATTTTGTCTAATTCATGAAATTTATTACTTTTTACTTTTTAGTATGAGAGTAAAAATCATATTTACAGTGCTTTGAAGTTTGACATGCATTTTAATCAGGGACTGATTTACTGCAGGGCATTCGGGGTCTGGGCCAGGGGCACCAAAGGAAAGGGGGCACCAAATTTCCAACATGAAAACCATAAATTTATTTCAGACTTATATTAAATGATTTCTGTGCAAAATATCTTACTTCAGTGAGATTATTGATGGATTTGGTAAGTGTTAACGAAGAAAATTACTTTTCATTTCCATTGTATATTTCTTAATAATTACTGTTATAATTAAATGAAAATATGGGCAATTTTGAAGAAAAATTACATGATTAAAAATGTGTAAGACGAAGCGCATTTCACAAAAAAATATCTTTTCATTAATAGTAGCTCGAAATTTGATACAACTGATGACGGAAAAGTATTCCTTTTGGAAGATATTTTTCCTTTTTAATTTTTATGGTTTATTTGATATTACATTGTGATTGTAATTAGTTATAAAAACTTTTGGTATTTAATTTTTACTAACTTTTTTCATATAAAATTGATATTTTAAAGTTTTCTTTTTATCAAAATAATATCCAACACACTTACCTTCATATTTTGTGTGTGGGGGAGAGGGGCACCATATTTGTCAGTGCCCGGGGAATGTTAGTTGATGATCTGTGAGAAAAAAAAGAGATTCTTAGTTTGAGAAACCTTGATTCCCGGGTTGTTTTGTCTTTCGCGCAAAAAATGAGTAAAAAAAAAAGAAAAGAATAGAATAAAATTTTGCCGCTTAGTGTTATTTGAAAAGTGCAGTGAACTGTTAACGGCCGTAGCTGTACAAGTTTAACTGCGCAGTTACGACAGGACTAAGTTTATGAGATTTTAAAATGTAGGACTATCGTGAAATTTTGTTTTTTCAGAATCTTCTACAAATGATAAACCAGGAACAAGTCAGATAGACCAGAATGAAAATGAACCTGTGCTTGGGCAAAATATCGGACAAGATACATCTGCTCTGGATGATTGCACGAAGTCGGGAAGTGAAACTAGGGAAAAAACCGATGTTATGGATCAAGCTCAATGTTCGGGCACATTGGAATTTTCCCAGACAATGACTATTGCGACAAATCCAATGACGAATACAAGGAAGCTCTTAATCCATAGCGACGACCCATGTCATAGTCTTCCAAGTGATAGGGTAGATAAATCGGCTAGGATTATTAGAGGACCCTATCAGTCCCGACTTGCAAGCTATCCCAGCAAACTTCTTTGGGTCAGGAAAGAATGAGAGAGTAACATCCTTCAACGCTAAATGGTTTGAAATGTTTAAGTGGCTAGAGTACAGTACTGAAAAAGATGCTGCTTTTTGTTTTCCTTGCCGATGTTTTTTAATTAATGACTGCTCCGTAACGAGGGCGGCCGAAGATACGTTTGTGAAAGCTGGATTTTCGTACTGGAGAAAAGCTGTGAACAGATTTAAGAAACATGAAACTAGCAAGTGCCACATTTCAAGCATTGTTGGATGGAATAGTTTTGATTGTAACCAATCAATTGATTTGCAACTTGAGGAAGCAAAAAGAAGTGAGTTGAAAGAAAAGGAAACGGCCCGTATGAAGAATAGAGAATACATGACTCGGCTGATTGATGTTGTCCGCACTTTGACCAAAGGTGGTAAGCCTCTTCGGGGACACAACAAAACCGAAGAAAGCGTTGAAAGAGGTCTATTTTTAGAGATAGTTGTGTTACTTTTGAAGTATGATCCCTTTTTCAAGTTATACCACGAAAATGTCGGAAAGAACGCAACTTATCTCAGTAACAGAATTCAAAATGATATATTGCAAGCAAATAAAAATGTAATATTGAAGCAAATTATAAAAGAAGTAAAAGATCAAACAGTTTCAGTGATCGCAGATGAAACGTCAGAAGTCAGTCACCATGAGCAAATGGTGGTGGTTATCCGATACGTTCCTCTTGGAGAAGATTTCCCAGTAGAGAGATTTGTTGGTTTAAAGAGGTTGAAGAAGACAGACGATGAAACGATTTTCACATCCTTAGGTGAAACCTTGTTAGAACTCGGAGTCAAATGGGAAAAAGTTTTATCGGCATGCTTTGACGGAGCGTCAGCGATGGCTGGTCAATTTAATGTAGTCCAAGCAAAGTGTAAGGACGTAAATCCTTCCATATTGTATGTCCATTGCTATGCGCACTGTCTAAATTTGGCTTTAGTCAGTGCTTGTACCAGCCACAAGTCCAATCCGTTAATAACGGAGTTTTTCGGTGTAGTACAATTGTTGTACAGTTTCATCGAAGGAAGTCCGAAAAGACGTGCAGTTTTTGAAGACATAACGAAAAGTACAAACTCGAAGTTGCGGACTCTGAAGTCGCTTTCCGATACGAGATGGGCTTGTCGGTCAGAAGCTGTTTCTGCAGTTGCAGCACAATTTGAAAATATTGTAAAAGCAATTGAAGAAATAATTGACGACACGTTTGATGTAAAAGGGAGGGCCACAGGAAAAGGAATTTTGCATCAAACTAAAAGCGTCAACTTCATTGCCTGTTTGCACATTATGGATCCAAATACTTCAAGTTATTCTAAAAAGCAGTAAGACTCTTCAAAGTCCAGATTTGGATCTTTGTGAAGCTGTAGAAGAAGTGGAAAGCGTAGCTTCAGCTTTAGTCGACATGAGAAATGATGATGCTTTATTTGAGGAAATTTACAGGAAGACAGAAGAGTTGTGCTTAGAGATGGACGTAGACATGCCAGTGCCAAGGAAAAGAAGAGTGTCTGTTCTTTTGAACGACGCTGCATCAGCTCAAGATAACGAATTTTTTGCAAGTACAAAAAAAGAAGAGCTCAAATATTTTACATATTATCCTGTCCTTGATGCCTTAATTCAAGGACTAAATGACCGCTTTTCTCAAGAAACAAAAAATGTAATTCGAGCTATAGGAAGAATTGTTCAATTAAATCTTGGCCCAAATAAGTGGACCAGCACTGACTTAGACACTCTTGCTTATCACTTTGATATAGATCCTAATGCACTTAGCGCTGAATTGCGGATACTAAAATCACGCAAGGAAGAAAGTTATCCACCAAAAAGTGTTCGAGAATAGATTTCCTGGCTCGCACAATCACAAAGGGGAGCAAGATATGACAAATTTCTTGTGGCACTGCAAAGGTTTGCAAGTTTTAGTGCCAGTCACCAGTTGCTCTTGTGAACGCGCATTTTCTAAGCTCTCTATAATGAAGACGAAGCTCCGGTCTACAATGGCACAAGATTGATTGGAAAATCTCCTCCTGCCATACGTTGAACAGGATCTTTCCGTGGCAGCAAGAGATAGTGATATTATTGAGGAATTTAAAATGATGGTTCCTCATAAAAGGAGAATGCTTCTGTAGTAGCTATAGAGTCATCGCATATTATTTAAATTATATTTTGTAAAATAATACTAAAACCTGTACATTTGCTTAAAAATATTTAATAGCATTAAAAGTTTCAAGCATTTCAAAACAGGATTATTTTAATTGTTTACACTTTCATTCGTCGTTTTCTTAAGTTTTAAAGACGTACGTATTGTTCTTGTAAATCTTAGAGCTCTGTTATAGGATGTGTTTTTATCGGTTTTTTATTTTCCGTAAGATTGTTTGCACTCTAGTACGTTCTGACACAAAATTATGCAGGAGTCTGTACATGAATTGGACAAACGAAAGGAGCTTTTTGTTCAAAGCTAAGATGACCAAACATCTTCCATTAGCGATTTAAAAAGAGTGTGAGGTAAGTTATGTACTTTCTGGTAAGTCATGTACTTTTCCAGTGTGTATGGGGGGAGGAGGGCAAAGCTCAACTCAAGATTTATTAGAAAACGATGAAAATTACGGCCATTTGTATCCAATTCTTAATTTTACAAAGATGGGGGGATGCTCTCCCCCTGAACCCCGTAAAGAACGGGCATGGATGCAGTGGTATCCCCATTACTGAAGCTCTGCGCACGCCTATGGATGGCACTAACGTTAATGTAGGACCAAAAGGGGGCCTTGTTTCAAAAATAGCTACTCCTACCTTTATTACATGCTACAATCATGTTTTTTATTTGTGTGTAAAGGACACCATTAAATTATCCAATGCTGCAGTTGCTGTGATTTCACTTGTCAAATCTCTCAACTCTTTTTACAGAACAAGTCCGAAACTGATGAGGGAGTTGAAGAAAATTGCTGAAGCATTTGCTATTGACTTTTTAACCTTCAAACCAATTTGTAACACAAGATGGGCAGACTCGTTGCAAGCATCAATTGAACCTTTAATTCGCAACTATGTTGCAATTACTTTTCATCTAGAACAAGTGATTTCGCCACATTCCGAAATTAAACATACCTCAGAGGTGAAAGCTACAGCATACGGAATTTTAAATAAATTGAGAGACTATAATATTATTCATATCGTCTTTTCCGTTGCTGATTTCACTGACATAATGTCAAAAGTGTCCCAAGTTCTGGAGTCAAAAGACATTTTATTTAACATGGCATATTCCAAAATGAAAAAGAGTATGAATGATGTCAACAGAATGAAAAATAGTATAGAAGAGTGTCCACAATTGGTTGGATTCGCCAATGAGTGTGAAGTCAATGACCATTCCAAGTATAGATTTCAAGGGCAGATCCTAACAAAGCATGCCAACAAACGTAATAGTCACACGGAAGTAGAGCCATGGGACACCACAGTTGATTTCTATGGGAAATTTTCTGAAGTTTATAGTAAAAGAGTCCCCACTAGTTCCACACTACTCAGGGTATTCCAAGTTATGGATGCAGCCTTCATTCCAAATTTGGAAGAAAGCAAGTTTAAAAATTATGGGAGTAATGAAATTAAAGAAGTGGCTGAAATATTCGTGTTAGATGGAAGCTTGTCAGTTCTACAGTGGAAATAACTAAAGTCTTTAATAATTCTATCTAACTTTAAAGGCACAACAAATTTCCTCCACTTGTACAAGATTTTGTGCAGTGATTCAGTAGAACATTTAAGTGAAATGAAAAAAATTATTAACATTCTGCTTTGCATACCTGCAAGTACTGCTGAAGTTGAAAGGGTATGGAGTGAAGACTTTAGAGTAAGACTTTTTTTGACTTAGCATACCTAACATTTTTGAGGACTAAACTATTGTGTTGTAACTATTTTTACTAATGCATGTTTAATTAAATGTTTTCCAATGTTAAAATGATTCATGTTTTATTTTCTTCGGGCAGACTACTTCCTCAAAATTCAGTTGGTAATGAGTTGCCTAATTCTCATCTAGCTGTAGGCTACTAAC
Source organism: Uloborus diversus (assembly GCF_026930045.1). Taxonomy (NCBI): domain Eukaryota; kingdom Metazoa; phylum Arthropoda; class Arachnida; order Araneae; family Uloboridae; genus Uloborus; species Uloborus diversus. Next base: position 12,057 of record NW_026557947.1, on the reverse strand, counting down.
TCAATAAGATCTAAATATATCCAACAGGTGGTAGTGGTTGATCTGCCCGGAGAAAATTGAATCATTTTTTATTATGGAGAAGGATTATCGAAATGTCGAGAAGTTGGGCTCCCATAATTGGGCTACCTGGTCAAAAGACATAAAAATGGTGCTCATAGAAAGGGATTTATGGGAACCCAAAAGAAACAAGAAGGGGAATTAACTAGTGCTGACAGAAAAAGATGTGGCCAAGCTTTAGCCATCATCTATTTAAATTTAGAAAAAGACCTAAAAAGGCTAATTGATGATTTGGAAGATCCTAGTGAAGCTTGGAAAGCCCTTAAGACAAATTTTGAACCCCCATCTTTGGCCAGAGTGGCCGTGCTATGGGAATCCTACTTCTCTTGCAAAATGCAAGAAAGTGAAACGGTGGGATTATTCGCTGCATGGTTGGGGGGAATTATTAACCAATTAGTCGAAAATGGATATATCATGGAAGAAAAAATCAGAACCTTCCAATTGATACAACATTTACCTTCAAATTTCAGCAGTATTGTTCAAGCCATCTACAGATGGGAAGAAGAGAGATTTACTTTCTCTAAAGTGAAAGACGAACTACTGGCTGAGGAAGGCAGGATTAGGTATTTGGCCAAAGAGCCTAATGTAGAAAATTCGGCAATGTTTTCAAAACCCGGAAACTCTGGAATAGCAAGTTGTAGGAGTAAATTCCTTTTTAAGAATAAAGTTTGTTACATTTGTAAAAAGAAAGGGCATATTGCGTCGAGGTGTTGGAGCCGAAACAAAGTAAAACAGGATAAGAGTTTTAAATTCAAAACCAAAGAAGACCCTCAGGCAGGAATGTTTTGTTCTGTAAATGAAAACGAAATTTCTGCAAATACTACCTACCCAAAATGTGAGGATACATGGCTATTGGACAGTGGCAGTACATCTCATTTTTGTCGAGATAAGTCATTGTTTGCAAAATTAGAGCCTGTTCAAAACACACAAATGGAGGTAGCTGTAGGAAACGTGAAGAGTCAGGTAGAGGGCATTGGGAAAGTAATTTTTAAAATTGAATCAGATGGAAAATTAGTTACCATCACCCTCAATAATGTTTTCTATGCTCCAACACTGCGACGCAACCTAATTTCTGGTTTGTGTATAGACAGACAGGGCTATAAGCTTAAATGGTTGCCTGGAAAGATCTGCATTTTTAATCAAGAGAATGTTAAACTATTTACAGCAAATTTAATAAATAAACTTTATCATGTCAAACCAAATTTTTATATTGATTGTGAAAATGTTAATTATATAAAAGTTTTTAAGACCAAGGGCCCGTCTGAAGGGGCCAACATGGTCAGTGTTGACATCGAGAAATGGCATAGAAGTTTTTGCCATATAAATATGGAGAGTATCACTGAAACAAGTAAACTCGGTGCAGTCCAGGGACTAGAAATTAAAAAGGGGAAAAAACCCAATTGTGATCCTTGTCAATTGGGAAAAATGAGGAAGCGCTCTTTTAAATCTATGCCAGAAAGGCATACTAATTCTGCACTTCAGTTGCTCTACATGGCTCTCATGGGACCCCTTCAGACCGAGTCCTTGGGGGGGGAAGAAATATATTTTTATAATTATAGATGATTTCTCAAGAAAATCATATGTTTTCTTTTTAAAAGCAAAAAGTGAGGCATTTAATGTTTTTGTCAATTTTCAAAAAAGAACTGAAAGATTCCTGAACTCAAAAATTTTGGCTATCCGTTCCGATAACGGAAAAGAATTTGTTAACAAAGATTTTGAGGACTATCTCACCAATCAGGGAATAAAGATAGAGCGGACCAACCCCTACACCCCACAAATGAACGGGGTTGTAGAAAGATATAATTTAACCATAATGAATGGTGTGAGGTCTATGCTCAATGATTCTGGATTGGGGGATGAGTTTTGGGTTGAAGCCACTCTTTGTTTTAATTATGTAAGGAATCGGACAGTAATAGGAAATATGGACAAAACCCCTTTTGAACTGTTTTCTGGTCGTAAACCTTCAGTTAGACACCTACGTATTTTTGGGTGTACTGCCTATGTAGGTCAGCCTAAGTCTAAACTAAAAAAGTTAGATATGAGGGCTACTAAGGGGATCATGGTCGGATACGCCTTACGTACCAAAGGGTACAGAATCTGGGATCCTGAAACCAGAACAGTCACAGAGACTATTAATGTAAATTCCAATGAAAATGAAAAATGGGGGAAATTAAAAGTCCAAAATAAAAATGAGAGAAAATTTAACTTTATCAGGCCTATGAGTGAAGTTCAACTTGAACAGGAAATCCAGGAGAGCATTGAGGAGACACCCTGTGAGAAAATTAAATGGGTTAGGGAAGCCAAAAAGAGAAAGACAGGGGATAGGACTGATATTTATTATACAATTGCCGGTAAAAATAAAGCAAGATTAAATTCCCTAAAACAGGTTTTAAAATATTGTAGTGAAAATAAAATAGAATATAAACCAAAACTTTTTGACTTTTCAACTAAAAATCCAATAGTAGGGGAAATCTGTGACAAGAGTGAAAATTCGGAAGAAGGTGAAGAAGCCCCTGAAGCAAGTTTAGTGGAAATTTCTATACCGAATTCGTATAGGCAATGTATCGACACCCCCGAGGTGGACAACTGGAAACTGGCCATGGAATCTGAATTAGATGTCATTCAGCAAAGAGAGGTGTGGGAACTTGTACCTCCACCAGAGGGGAAACCAATTTTGGGAAATAGGTGGGTCTACGACCTCAAGGTAAATGACAGGGGTGAAATTGTTAGATACAAGGCCAGGTTGGTTGTGAGGGGGGACCGTCAGTCAATTGAATCATATTCCGAAGTTTTTAGCTCGGTAATTGAGTTTTCGCCTGTGAGAGTTTTCTTTTCTATTTTAATATGTCTTTTAAAATGGTTTCACTCACAAATTGATGTAAAAAATGCTTACCTATATGCTGATTTAGAGGAACAAATCTTCATGAGACAACCAGAGGGTTTCGTCAGTAAAAGTCACCCTAATTTTGTCTGTAAATTGAAGAAGTCTCTCTATGGACTACACCAGTCCGGAAGAAACTGGTTTTTTGAAATAGACAGTGTTCTTCGTGGTTTTGGTTTTCAAAAATTAAAAGGATGTAATTGTGTATATCACAGAGACAAAGAGACTTCTTCTTATTTATGTAGATGACATAATAATTCTAGCAAAAAATGAAAATTTAATTAAAAAGGTAATTAATGAAATTAAAAGTATGTATGATATAAAAGAAATGGGGAAAACCAGAAAGCTACTGGGGATCGAATTTGTGGAAGATAAAAATAATCTTTTTATTCACCAAAGCTCTTACATTTCGAAGGTCTTGGGGTTATTCTCAGATTACTATGGTCCAAATTCAACCCTCCCAATCTCAAAGGGTACAGTTTTGTCAAAAGACGACTGCCCAAAAACTGAGGAGGAAAAAAGGGAAGTAGAAAAGCTCCCATACAGAAATTTGTTGGGTTGTTTGGCATACATAGCGGGAAAGACCCGGCCTGACATCTCTTATGCGGTGAACATTTTTTCGCAATTTCAAGCAAATCCCAGAAAGAAGCAATGGGATTTTCTATTAAGATTGCTAGGATATTTAAAGTACACAATATCATACAAACTAAATTTAAGCTCAATCAGTACCGTATTTTCCGGCCTATAATCCGCGGATAATCTGTTAAAAAAGTGAAATTTTTCGTGGTGCGTATTATAGGCCGGTGCGTATTATATGAGGTTTTTTTTTCTTTTACGCGCGGTGGTAAAGCTTCAATCGAGAAATCACAGATGGCAGCATGAGTCTAAACATAAACCGCAACTTATCTGAGTCATCGCTAATGCGCATGCGCGAAGAGCTGAAGCGGAGGGAGAGAAAAGCGGTGCGCAGTAGGTATATGCTTCGAAATTACGATTGTTGTATGTTCGAGAAAAATGGCGAAGATGAAACGTGTTAGCTATACGGCCGAATTCAAGCTACAAGCAATTGAAAAGGCGGAAGAAGTTGGTAATAGGAATGCCGCTCGTTTATTCAACGTCAATGAAGCGAACGTGAGACTTTGGAGAAAAAATAAAAACAAGTTTCTTTCGTCCAACAAGAAGCGGAGATCTGACCGGCATGGGAAACCCGCACGGCCTATGCTAGAGGAGCGCTTGAATCGCTACATGATGGATGAACGGGAGCAAGGCCATCCTGTGTCTACAGTTAAAATTCGACTTAAGGCCCGCAGCATCGCTAAGGAAATGGACTTGGCTAATTTCAACGGTGGAGCGACCTGGTGTTTTCGTTTCATGAAGCGATATAATTTGTCCATGCGCCACACGACGACTGTTGGCCAGAGCCTCCCCAACGACTGGGAACTGAAGTCCGAAAACTTCCGGAAATTCTGCGCAACGACAATTGCAGAAAATAATTTCCAACTATCCCAAGTCATAAATATGGACGAAGTTCCACTCTCATTCGACTGCCCACCAAACAGAACTGTTGACTCACGCGGTGTTTCTACTGTGCACGTCGCGACGACAGGACATGAGAAGAGTAATTTCACCGTTGTGCTTTCCTGTGCCGCTGATGGGACCAAATTCCCGCCAATGTTAATTTTCAAACGAAAAACCCTTCCAAAGGAAAATTTTCCGAAAGGCGTGGAAGTGCGAGCAAACAAAAAGGGTTGGATGAACTCTGATCTTATGATATCGTGGTTACAGAGCGTGGTGTGGCGTCGCAGAGCTGGCTCTTTTTTTCGTCCAACTGCTCTCTTAATTATGGATTCACTGCGAGCACATCTAAAGGAGGAAGTGAAAAGTGCGATGAAGGTGGTGTCAGCAAAACCAGCAATTATCCCCGGAGGTCTGACGAAGAAGCTGCAAACCGTTGGACCTCGGGGTGAACCGCTCGATCAAGAGCAAAGTCCGTGGCCATTGGGAGCGGTGGATTTCTTCGAAGGACCATCAGTTTACTCCTAGCGGCAACATGAAAAGAGCTTCATATGCTGAAATTGCGGAATGGGTGAACTTTGCCTGGAATGCTGTTACGCCATCAACGATTCGAAATTCGTTTCGTAAAGCGGGACTCATTGCTAGTGAAGAAAGTGACTCTGACGAATCTGAAATTAATGTGCAGCCGGTCATTTCTGAAGATTTGTTAATGTTGTTTGACTCGGAATCTGATACATCTAGCTTTGATGGGTTTGATTAAAATAAAGATCATTTCTTGCGATATTTGTCTTATTTAGATATTTTTTACAGTTGCTAGAAGTAAAGGGTAGGTGAATATATTTTTATATTATACTGTTTTAGCATTTGTATCTGAATTTATAATATATTTTCCCCATTAAGTAATCTGAATAATACAGCTTGGTTTATTTTATTTAAAATTTGTTAACGGAATTAGTTTTTAAGTAGTCATTTTCATGAGTGTCAGCAAAAAATATATGTTAATATAAATATGCAAGTGTCATACTCTAATTTCATAATTTAGAGAAGTTGGACGAAACATCGTTTATAATCGAGTGCAAAATGATTTTCGTATGGTAGTATGTGTTGTAAGAAACCTACCGAACGGGTGCGTACTATACGCCGCCCGCGTATTATCTGCCGAAATTTTTCGTTTTGACAAAAATATCGCGCTGCGGATTATACGGTGAATGCGGATTATAGGCCGGAAAATACGGTAGTGTAGACCTACGGGGGTTTTCCGACTCTGATTACGCCGCTAATCGAGAGAATCGAGTCTCAATGGGGGGGGGGGATCAATTTTGTGTATTGATCAGGTCCCAATTAATTGGAGAACATTTAAACATAAATGTGTTGTGTTATCTACAATGGAAGCAGAATATATTTCACTTGGTGAAACTACAAAAAAAAAAAATGGTCTGGCTGAAGAGGATAATTGCAGAAAAAAGTGAATTAAATATTGAAAACCTCAAGCTTAGGGATAGTCATTTTATTGTGATAACACTGCAACAATTGATTTTTCTAAGTCTCCCATTGAGAATTCCCGTACAAAACACATTGATGTAAGGTACCATTTTTTAAGAAATTTAATTGAGCAAAAGATTTTTTTGATTAAATATGTGAGGACAAATGTAAACATCACGGACATTTTCACTAAACCCCTATCTAAGAATTGTTTAAACAAGCTTTGTAAAATTATATTTAATTGGGATTAATTTAAGAGAAAGGGGGGCGTATCAAATTTTTGAACTGTTTTTCAAATGTATTTTTGTAAATATGATGTGAATGTAGTTAAGTGTTTTTAGTGTATATAATGTGGTTTTTGATGAAATTCCTTCAAGAGGGGGGAACCTGTTGGGCTAAATGCCTTTATTTTTGTTTGTTGAAGGATTACATCAATATTGTTAAAGAGAAAAAAAAATATTTGTAACTTACCTTTTGCCATTCCGGAAAAACCTTGCACGGGGAATCCCATCCACCTGCCACCGACACTCAAATGTTTAAGTTTGAATCGGAAGTGATCGGGAAAATTAGTGGCACGCTATGATTGGTTACCGCCATTCGACAGAAGTCGGCAAACTTCCGACAGAGCACATGTTAATTACGTAAGATAACCTGTTGAGGTGTTAGGTGCCGAATATCGAATAAGATAAGGATTGAGCAATTTGCAAGCTGTGTGTTTCCGGAGTTGAGCTGCTCTTGCAAGATGCAAATGAGGTAACGTCACATTACTATGAGCACGGTCGGATCTGGCAATAAATATGCGGACCGATAGTAGCTCACTCTCTCACTCATCCTCTCGCTTGTGCTGTTTGGTGTTTGTGTTCGTCCATATGTTTTGATAACGTTTTGGCTGCCGGCCTCTCTGGTGAGGTCGGGTATTTAGATCGCTTCCTCGTTGATGCCCCCACTTTGGAAGCGCTTGCTGTGGTGATGTTCATCACAATGAAAAGTTATTATTGTTCAAGTTAAGCCAGTTGTTTAGTCTTCAGTGCTAAAGGAAGGAGCGAGTCCATCTACATGGCTTACCTGGATGTGGTGAATTGGTGTCCGAGGCATGAACTGATTACCGAGCGATTATGACGATTTGCTGTGTTGTCCTTCTGCCTATGCGGAATTCACGGTAATAAGCCAATAGAACTTTTACATCCTGCGTGTCCATCTTGATTCAACTTGGACTTACTGTAAGACTTTTTTTGACTTAGCATACCTAACATTTTGAGGACTAAACTATTGTGTTGTAACTATTTTTACTAATGCATGTTTAAATAAATGTTTTCCAATGTTAAAATGATTCATGTTTTATTTTCTTCGGGCAGACCACTTCCTCAAAATTCAGTTGATAATGAGTTGCCTAATTCTCAGCTTAGCTGTAAGCTACTAACTCAATAAGATCTAAATATATCCAACACATATCATTGTATAATTTAAATAACGCAGTTAATATGTGGTGGAAGCACTCTTTAGATTGTTGCTCCAGTAAGAGGCAAGGTTTTGCTAAAAAAATTTGTGACCTGTAAATGATTCATACATTAAATTTGTTTAATTTATTCTATTTTATAAATGTTTTATTGTATTAACAATTATTCGTGTTATACCTGTATTTATATTTGAGTTATTTGCACATAGGTTTGTATATGGTATAGTTCCTTTATCATGTTCTTTGAGTTTTGAAGAAGATGTTTTATTTCACTTATTGTTAAAAAGTTAATATTTAATGCATTTTTAAAAATTCACATTTTATGCACCTTTTTCTTTTAATTTAAAGTTTGGCTATCATTTTTTCAGATTTGGCTACCATTTTGTGAGGTTCAGGTAGCCATTAGCTATCTATTCAAAATTTGAGTTTTGAGGTATACATCCTAGCATGAAAATCAGCTTCACAGTTTTCAAAGACTTACATCCAACAAACGTGCTTTTGATGAAAAATACTCCGTCGGATCAATGCAGGTGTAAAATACACGAAAATTTTCTTTTAAGACTCAAAAGTTTAAATATAAATTACGATTCTTCATCATTTTGGAACACAATTTTATGTGATGCAAGCAGTTTACACTGTTGGAATGGAACATGCCAGAATTGCACAGATGGCAAAAACATCACAACAAATGTTGATCCAATGAAAATTATCCAGTGACAACAGTGGGAAAAAACAGACAGAGTACTAGATAAAATTTTACACGAAGACACATGTTCAGAATTGAGGAAAAAAAATTGAAAACTATCCAGATGTTTTGCATTCTACAGGTAGATTTCAGTGAAAATTATTGTATTGTACAGCAAGATGAGATCCAAAATGCTCACTGGACTAACGATCAAGTAATAATATATACAGCAGTTGCTTACACTGTTTTAGGAACATTTTCCTATGCAATAATTTAAGATTACATGCCGAACAATAAAATTGCAATTCATGCTTTCAATTGGAAAGCTATTTAACGATTTGAAAGAAAAGCTTCCAGCACTTAAATGTATTGATATTTTTTCTGATGGTGCTGCTCAGCATTTCAAGGAAAAATACACCTTGTGTGATATAACATATGGTGTACAGGGTTTGTACTTAATTTCAGAAATAAAATGAAGGATTTTTGGAGGAGTTTTGAAGGAGTAAAATGAGATAGTGAAGGAGTACTAATGGGCTGTCCTTAAATGAATGATGTCGCACTTTTATTCATCGTATTTGACCCCCTTCCCCTTTGTCACACCTCACCTTACTTCTCTTGTCACATGTCATAACATATTGTTGTAATAACTGTGTGATGTCACTTTTTATCACCCTCTCTCTTCCCATTTTCACAGTTTAACGAACCTGTCTCCGCCTCAAGGCATGACATCACTTGTGGATGACCCTTTTTACAATATGATAACTGCGATTTCCTAAGCAACTGTTTTTTTTTAACACAATCACTTAATATAGTAAATCTACTTATGTATTTTTAAATATTTAACTAATAATCAGACAAATTGACTATTGCTGCTGAGAGTGTGGTGGAGTTTCATAAAACTTAAAAAAATAGCTAAGCACCATTTAAGCATGTTTTACTTCCTTCACTTACGAAATGTCTTAGTCTCATGTAATAATATTTTCACCTTCAACGTTTACGACTTCTATGCTTGTAAATCACATCTTCATGAAAAAAATAAATATACAAAATTACTACGTAAAAATCGTAAATACGTATACCTTTGCCCTCGTGACGATGTTAAGTTGTCGATTGAAGTATTTTAAGCCACTGTCATAGAGGAAAATTATGTGGTCTTGAACTAAAAAAGAAGGAGTTTTGAAGGAGTTAAAACCAAAATGAAGGAGTCTGAAGGGCCCTTTAGGAAAATTTCCTGAATGAAGGAGTATTGGAGGAGTTTTGAAGGAGCGTACGTACCTTGGATTATGATTTATACCTGAATTGGCTTTTTTTTTTTTTTTGCTATGTCACACCAAAAGGGAGCTGTGGATAGAGTTGGCGGGATGAAAAAACATCAGGTATGGCAAAGAGTAAGATCCAGAACAGCCTTTGTCAAGGACTTTCTCCTTTTTTCAGTGTGCCAACTCCATTGCAGGAAAAGTAAAAATCATTTGTATTCCCCAAGATGTTTTAAAGGAGGAGTCAAAATTAGAAGAACGATGGAAAAGATATTTTGCTTTTGCCGCAAACTAACGACGTACACTGTGTTTGGACAGAACACCAAAATGTTGTACAATTTTCAAAAACCTCGGATGAAAAAGGAAAGATATTTTTATTCAAATATAATCTACCAAAATTGACAACTAGCACCAACCTATCAACAACACCAACAGACACCAAAAAAGATGACATTTGGTTTTGGTAGTTGGGTTCTGGTAGAATTTAAATCAGACCAACAAAGTGTTCTACAATTTGTTGGACAGATTATTGACAACCCATCAAAATCAAAAGCAATTGTAAAATTTTTTAAAAAATCTGGCAATAAATATGTTTGGCCAGAGATAGAGGATGTTATTATCATTGAAACGCCTCAAATTGTTAAAGTTCTCCCAGAACCTATCACTGATTCAAGGGAAAAACTTACTTTCCCAGAATTAGGCGTGGTAAATGTCGCTCTATGCATTATATTAAGAATTTAAAAATAAATTTGAAACAAAATCTTTCCAAACTTTTCTTTTGCTTAATTTTTCCTTACATATAATTTTATTTCTTAAGATGCAGCTATTTAATACTAACTTACATGATGGTATATGGAGGGAGTTCTACTCCCCCCCCCCCCCCCAACCTACCGAAATCTTTGAAAACTATTAAAGTATATTTGAAATGTTTAAATAATGTGTGGATTAATACCATTACATGCTCTAAAAAAAACCCTTTGTATATTCATGCTTTTAAATGCTATGTGTGATTTGCCATTTCAGAGATGTTACGTCCGTAACACCAATTTGTTACGTCCATCCGAATTCATTAATTTCTATCATAAATTCTACAAAGACAATTCACAGAAACTTTATGGTTTTAGAAAGCTTGAAATCTCTAGAATATGTATTTAAAACAAAATTTACCAAATTTTGTGATAATTCACAGGAATATTGGCAATAGTATAACAATGTAGAGTTTTTGCTGTTCTGAGTTACGTCCGAAACTGGTAGTTTTTATTTTTTATTATTTTTTCTAATTAAGGAACTTGAACACAAATTTAGGATAGCATAAATAACATCAAATTCATGGGTGCCACTCTAAAAATTGGCCAGGACTGAAAAGCGTGTGGCTCCATTTTCCGACACCAAAATGTTAGCGCTTAGTTTGTTTGCTGTTTTAGACATATATAATGCTAATTTTTGATGCTGTAACTATATAGTAAAACCAAATTGTAAGATTAAGTAAAAATTAAAACCTAAATAAAAAAATAACATATCATTGTCCAAAATTTTTAGGAGGTAAAAGTAGAAAAAGAACCTAATAATAAAATACAATTAAAAAAACTTACTATTTGCTACTGCAGAAAAAAAGCTTCAGATTGTATAGTTCATGTTACATAAATAGTTCATATTTCACACAAAAAAATAGCAACTAAAAAAAATTCAGGTATGAGATTCTTGGCTATAAGATGCATTGTGATAAAAACTTTAACAAAACTTTCCAGATTAAGATAAGAAAGGTTGAAATCAACAGATTGAGTAACTTATTTAGTTGTTTTTTGAAAAAAAAAAAAAACAGCTTATCTTTTTAACTTTAGCAGATGGGCCAGTTTTTTGTCCTCAGAAGAATAAGACCTTTTCTGAGAGTGAGAGATTCAAAAGTAAAGATTTGTTTCATCTATAAAAATCATTTTGAACATGGAAAAAAAAATCCAATGGCCGAAACTTTTGAAAAGACGGAATTCCGTCCCTTGGACGGAAGTGTGGCAGCCATGATCAAATTACATACCAGAAAAAAAATTATAGATTTTACTCAAACCAAATTGTAATTATGTGTGATTAAAGTTTGATTGTTACGTCCAAAAAGGTGGATGTAAAGGTGGAATTGCCAATAGGTGAATAAAATTTTACTGACTGTCCTTAAATTACTCGACTTACTTGAAAATTTTGTATACTGTCACACAGGTGATACCGATGGTAACACAGGTGATTGAAGTAAATTAACTTTTTCTGTATGCAAAATTAATATTATAGTATTTTTACACAAATACTCATTTAATTTAGTCCTTTTGGTATATAGATTTCAAAAAAATAATTATAGTTCTAGTCAAAATTCACAAAAATTGAGTTCTATTTATATGTTGTTTGTTTTTTCCATTACAAAAAGGTCACACAGGTGACACAAACTGAAAGTGCTTAAGGGTCATTCCGCAGTATTTGGCTTCAGAGCTTCAAAAAATTTTTTTTTACTTTTACTGAAGTGTTATACATCATTTTAAAGCTTAAAATCTCTACATTAAAATTTTATTAAAATAATATCATTATTTGTACCCCCAAAAAACTTACTGAGCTTTTATTATGGACTTGTTGAAAAGTCTGTTACATACGGGACATTTTATTTTTAACCATAACTCAAAAAATATTTTATTTTAATTCAAAGTTCCTATAATTTATTAAACCTCTACAATAGTAGCATTAAATG
>NW_026557946.1:0-54859 GCF_026930045.1 Uloborus diversus | reverse complement strand
GTAGTTGAGATAATGAATGGTCGGTTGAGCTTAGTGGGCGGGCCGTTCAGCCAATCAAAGGTCGGTTGAGTTTAGTGGGCGGGCAGTTGAGCCAATCAAAAGTCGGTTGGCTTAGTGGGCGGTCAGTTGAGACAATCCATTTTCGGTTGAGCTTAGTGGGCGGACAGTTGAGCCATTCCAAGGTCGGTTGAGCATATTGGGCGGGCAGTTGAGCCAATCAATGGACGGTTGAGCTTAGTGGGCGGGCAGTTGAGCCAATCAATGGTCGGTTGAGCTTAGTGAGCGGTCAGTTAAGATAATCAATGTTCGGTTGAGCTTAGATGGGTGGGCATTTGAGCCAATCAATGGTCGGTTGAGCTTAGATGGGCGGGCATTTGAGCCTATCATTGGTCGGTTGAGCTTAGTGGGCGGGCAGTTGAGCCAATCAATGGTCGGTTGAGCTTAGTGAGCGGTCAGTTAAGATAATCAATGTTCGGTTGAGCTTAGATGGGTGGGCATTTGAGCCAATCAATGGTCGTTTGAGCTTAGATGGGCGGGCATTTGAGCCTATCATTGGTCGGTTGAGCTTAGTGGGCGGTCAGTTGAGCCAACCAATGGTCGGTTGAGCTTAATGGGCGGTCAGTCGAGCCAATCAATTGTCGGTTGAGCTTAGTGGGCGGGTAGTTGAGCCAATCCAAGGTCGGGTGAGCTTAGTGGGCGGTCAGTTGAGCCAATCAATGGTCGGTTGAGTTTAGTGGGCGGTCAGTTGAGTCAATCAATGATCGGTTGAGCTTAGTGGGCGGGCAGTTGAGCCAATCAATAGTCTGTTGAACTTAGTGGGCGGGCTGTTGAGTCAATCAATGGTCGGTTGAGCTTAGTGGTCGGGTAGTTGAGATAATGAATGGTCTGTTGAGCTTAGTGGGCGGGCCGTGCAGCCAATCAAAGGTCGGTTGAGTTTAGTGGGCGGGCAGTTGAGCCAATCAAAAGTCGGTTGGCTTAGTGGGCGGTCAGTTGAGCCAATCAATGGTCGGTTGAGCTTAGTGGGCGGACAGTTGAGCCAATCCAAGGTCGGTTGAGCATATTGGGCGGGCAGTTGAGCCAATCAATGGTCGGTTGAGCTTAGTGGGCGGTCAGTTGAGTCAATCAATGGTCGATTGAGCTTAGTGGGCGATCAGTTGGGCCAATCAAAGGTCGGTTGAGCTTAGTGGGCGGGCAGTAGAGTCAATCAATGGTTTTTTGACTTTAGTTGTCGGGTAGTTGAGATAATGAATGGTCGGTTGAGCTTAGTGGGCGGGCCGTTCAGCCAATCAATGGTCGGTTGAGCTTAGTGCGCGTCCACTTGAGCCAATCAAGAGTCGGTTGAGCTTAGTCTGCTTCCACTTGAGCCAATCAAGAGTCGATTGAGCTTAGTGGGCGGGCAGTTGAGCCAATCAATAGTCTGTTGAACTTAGTGGGCGGGCTGTTGAGTCAATCAATAGTCGGTTGAGCTTAGTGGTCGGGTAGTTGAGATAATGAATGGTCGGTTGAGCTTAGTGGGCGGGCCGTTCAGCCAATCAAAGGTCGGTTGAGTTTAGTGGGCGGGCAGTTGAGCCAATCAAAAGTCGGTTGGCTTAGTGGGCGGTCAGTTGAGACAATCCATTTTCGGTTGAGCTTAGTGGGCGGACAGTTGAGCCAATCCAAGGTCGGTTGAGCATATTGGGCGGGCAGTTGAGCCAATCAATGGACGGTTGAGCTTAGTGGGCGGGCAGTTGAGCCAATCAATGGTCGGTTGAGCTTAGTGAGCGGTCAGTTAAGATAATCAATGTTCGGTTGAGCTTAGATGGGTGGGCATTTGAGCCAATCAATGGTCGGTTGAGCTTAGATGGGCGGGCATTTGAGCCTATCATTGGTCGGTTGAGCTTAGTGGGCGGTCAGTTGAGCCAACCAATGGTCGGTTGAGCTTAATGGGCGGTCAGTCGAGCCAATCAATTGTCGGTTGAGCTTAGTGGGCGGTCAGTTGAGCCAATCAATGGTCGGTTTAGTTTAGTGGGCGGTCAGTTGTGTCAATCAATGATCGGTTGAGCATAGTGGGCGGGGAGTTGAGCCAATCAATAGTCTGTTGAACTTAGTGGGCGGGCTGTTGAGTCAATCAATGGTCGGTTGAGCTTAGTGGTCGGGTAGTTGAGATAATGAATGTTCGGTTGAGCTTAGTGGGCGGGCCGTTCAGCCAATCAAAGGTCGGTTGAGTTTAGTGGGCGGGCAGTTGAGCCAATCAAAGGTGGGTTGGCTTAGTGGGCGGTCAGTTGTGCCAATCAATGGTCGGTTGAGCTTAGTGGGCGGACAGTTGAGCCAATCCAAGGTCGGTTGAGCATATTGGGCGGGCAGTTGAGCCAATCAATGGACGGTTGAGCTTAGTGGGCGGTCAGTTGAGTCAATCAATGATCGGTTGAACTTAGTGGGCGGGTAGTTGAGCCAATCATTGGTCGATTGAGCTTAGTGGGCGGGCAGTTGAGCCAATCAATGGTCGGTTGAACTTAGTGGGCGGGCAGTTGAGCCAATTAATGGTCTGTTGAGCTTAATCGGCGGGCTGTTGAGCCAATCAATGGTCGGTTGAGCTTAGTGGGCGTCCACTTGAGCCAATCAATGGTCTGTTGAGCTTAGTGGGCGTCCACTTGAGTCAATCAATGGTCGGTTGAGCTTAGTGGTCGGGTAGTTGAGATAATGAATGGTCGGTTGAGCTTAGTGGGCGGGCAGTTCAGCCAATCAAAGGTCGGTTGAGTTTAGTGGGCGGGCAGTTGAGCCAATCAAATTCGGTTGGCTTGGTGGGCGGGCAGTTGAGCCAATCCAAAGTCGGTTGGCTTAGTGGGCGGTCAGTTGAGTCAATCCTAGGTCGGTTGAGCTTAGTGAGCGGTCAGTTAAGATAATCAATGTTCGGTTGAGCTTAATGGGCGGTCAGTCGAGCCAATCAATTGTCGGTTGAGCTTAGTGGGCGGGCAGTTGAGCCAATCCAAGGTCGGTTGAGCTTAGTGGGCCGTCAGTTGAGCCAATCAATGGTCGGTTGAGTTTAATGGGCGGTCAGTTGAGTCAATCAATGATCGGTTGAGCTTAGTGGGCGGGCAGTTGAGCCAATCAATAGTCTGTTGAACTTAGTGGGCGGGCTGTTGAGTCAATCAATGGTCGGTTGAGCTTAGTGGTCGGGTAGTTGAGATAATGAATGGTCTGTTGAGCTTAGTGGGCGGGCCGTTCAGCCAATCAAAGTTCGGTTGAGTTTAGTGGGCGGGCAGCTGAGCCAATCAAAAGTCGGTTGGCTTAGTGGGCGGTCAGTTGAGCCAATCAATGGTCGGTTGAGCTTAGTGGGCGGACAGTTGAGCCAATCCAAGGTCGGTTGAGCATATTGGGCGGGCAGTTGAGCCAATCAATGGTCGGTTGAGCTTAGTGGGCGTTCAGTTGATTCAATCAATGGTCGATTGAGCTTAGTGGGCGATTAGTTGGGCCAATCAAAGGTCGGTTGAGCTTAGTGGGCGGGCAGTAGAGTCAATCAATGGTTTTTTGACTTTAGTGGTCGGGTAGTTGAGATAATGAATGGTCTTTTGAGCTTAGTGGGCGGGCCGTTCAGCCAATCAATGGTCGGTTGAGCTTAGTGCACGTCCACTTGAGCCAATCAAGAGTCGGTTGAGCTTAGTCTGCTTCCACTTGAGCCAATCAAGAGTGGGTTGAGCTTAGTGGGCGGGCAGTTGAGCCAATCAATAGTCTGTTGAACTTAGGGGGCGGGCTGTTGAGTCAATCAATAGTCGTTTGAGCTTAGTGGTCGGGTAGTTGAGATAATGAATGGTCGGTTGAGCTTAGTGGGCGGGCCGTTCAGCCAATCAAAGGTCGGTTGAGTTTAGTGGGCGGGCAGTTGAGCCAATCAAAAGTCGGTTGGCTTAGTGGGCGGTCAGTTGAGACAATCAATGGTCGGTTGAGCTTAGTGGGCGGACAGTTGAGCCAATCCAAGGTCGGTTGAGCATATTGGGCGGGCAGTTGAGCCAATCAATGGACGGTTGAGCTTAGTGGGCGGGCAGTTGAGCCAATCAATGGTCGGTTGAGCTTAGTGAGCGGTCAGTTAAGATAATCAATGTTCGGTTGAGCTTAGATGGGTGGGCATTTGAGCCAATCAATGGTCGGTTGAGCTTAGATGGGCGGGCATTTGAGCCTATCATTGGTCGGTTGAGCTTAGTGGGCGGACAGTTGAGCCAACCAATGGTCGGTTGAGCTTAATGGGCGGTCAGTCGAGCCAATCAATTGTCGGTTGAGCTTAGTGGGCGGGCAGTTGACCCAATCCAAGGTCGGTTGAGCTTAGTGGGCGGTCAGTTGAGCCAATCAATGGTCGGTTGAATTTAGTGGGCGGTCAGTTGTGTCAATCAATGATCGGTTGAGCTTAGTGGTCGGGTAGTTGAGATAATGAATGGTCGGTTGAGCTTAGTGGGCGGGCCGTTCAGCCAATCAAAGGTCGGTTGAGTTTAGTGGGCGGGCAGTTGAGCCAATCAAAAGTCGGTTGGCTTAGTGGGCGGTCAGTTGTGCCAATCAATGTTCGGTTGAGCTTAGTGGGCGGACAGTTGAGCCAATCCAAGGTCGGTTGAGCATATTGGGCGGGCAGTTGAGCCAATCAATGGACGGTTGAGCTTAGTGGGCGGTCAGTTGAGTCAATCAATGATCGGTTGAACTTAGTGGGCGGGTAGTTGAGCCAATCAATGGTCGATTGAGCTTAGTGGGCGGGCAGTTGAGTCAATCAATGGTCGGTTGAACTTAGTGGGCGGGCAGTTGAGCCAATCAATGGTCTGTTGAGCTTAATCGGCGGGCTGTTGAGATAATCTATGGTCGGTTGAGCTTAGTGGGCGTCCACTTGAGCCAATCAAGAGTCGGTTGAGCTTAGTGGGCGTCCACTTGAGCCAATCAATGGTCTGTTGAACTTAGTGGGCGGGCTGTTCAGTCAATCAATGGTCGGTTGAGCTTAGTGGTCGGGTAGTTGAGATAATGAATGGTCGGTTGAGCTTAGTGGGCGGGCAGTTCAGCCAATCAAAGGTCGGTTGAGTTTAGTGGGCGGGCAGTTGAGCCAATCAAAAGTCGGTTATCTTACTGGGCGGTCAGTTGAGCCAATCCAAGGTCGGTTGAGCTTAGTGGGCGGGCAGTTGAGCCAATCAATGGTCGGTTGAGCTTAGTGAGCGGTCAGTTAAGATAATCAATGTTCGGTTTAGCTTAGATGGGTGGGAATTTGAGCCAATCAATGGTCGGTTGAGCTTAAATGGGCGGGCGTTTGAGTGTATCATTGGTCGGTTGAGCTTAATGGGCGGTCAGTTGAGCCAATCCAAGGTCGGTTGAGCTTAGTGGGCGGTCAGTTGAGCCAATCAATGGTCGGTTGAGTTTAGTGGGCGGTCAGTTGAGTCAATCAATGATCGGTTGAACTTAGTGGGCGGGTAGTTGAGCCAATCAATGGTCGGTTGAGCTTAGTGGGCGGGTAGTTGAGCCAATCAATGGTCTGTTGAGCTTAGTGGGCGGGCTGTTGAGCCAATCAATGGTAGGTTGAGCTTAGTGGGCGGGTGGTTGAGCCTATCAATGGTGGGTTGAGCTTAGTGAGCGATCAGTTGAACCAATCAATGGTAGGTTGAGCTTACTGGGCGGGCCGTTGAGCCAATCAATGGTCGGTTGAGCTTAGTGTGCGGTCAGTTGAGCCAATCAATGGTCGGTTGAGCTTAGTGGGCAGGCAGTTGAGCATAACAATGGTCGGTTGAGCTTAGTGGGCGGTCAGTTGAGCCTTTCAATGGTCGGTTGAGCTTAGATGGGCGGGCATTCGAGCCTATCAGTGGTCGGTTGAGCTTAGTGGGCGGGCAGTTGAGTCAATCAATGGTCCGTTGAGCTTAGTGGGCGGGCAGTTGAGCCAATCAATGGTCGGTTGAACTTAGTGGGCGGGCAGTTGAGCCAATCAATGGTCTGTTGAGCTTAATGGGCGGGCTGTTGAGCCAATCAATGGTCGGTTGAGCTTAGTGGGCGTCCACTTGAGCCAATCAAGAGTCGGTTGAGCTTAGTGGGCGGGCAGTTGAGCCAAGCAAAAGTCGGTTGGCTTAGTGGGCGGTCAGTTGAGCCAATCAATGGTCGGTTGAGCTTAGTGGGTGGGCAGTTGAGCCAATCCAAGGTCGGTTGAGCTTAGTGGGCGGGAAGTTGAGCCAATCAATGGACGGTTGAGCTTAGTGTGCGGTCAGTTGAGCCAATCAATGGTCGGTTGAGCTTAGTGGGCGGGCAGTTGAGCATAACAATGGTCGGTTGAGCTTAGTGGGCGGTCAGTTGAGCCAATCAATTGTCGGTTGAGCTTAGATGGGCGGGCATTCGAGCCTATCAGTGGTCGGTTGAGCTTAGTGGGCGGGCAGTTGAGTCAATCAATGGTCCGTTGAGCTTTGTGGGCGGGCAGTTGAGCCAATCAATTGTCGGTTGAACTTAGTGGGCGGGCAGTTGAGCCATTGAATGGTCTGTTGAGCTTAATGGGCGGGCTGTTGAGCCAATCAATGGTCGGTTGAGCTTAGTGCGCGTCCACTTGAGCCAATCAAGAGTCGGTTGAGCTTAGTGGGCGTCCACTTGAGCCAATCAAGTGTCGGTTGAGCTTAGTGGGCGGGCAGTTGAGCCAATCAATAGTCTGTTGAACTTAGTGGGCGGGCTGTTGAGTCAATCAATGGTCGGCTGAGCTTAGTTGTCGGGTAGTTGAGATAATGAATGGTCGGTTGGCTTAGTGGACGGTCAGTTGAGCCAATCAATGCTCGGTTGAGCTTAGTGGGCGGACAGTTGAGCCAATCCAAGGTCGGTTGAGCATATTGGGCGGGCAGTTGAGTCAATCAATGGACGGTTGAGCTTAGTAGGCGGGCAGTTGAGCCAATCAATGGTCGGTTGAGCTTAGTGAGCGGTCAGTTAAGATAATCAATGTTCGGTTGAGCTTAAATGGGTGGGCATTTGAGCCAATCAATGGTCGGTTGAGCTTAGATGGGCGGGCATTTGAGCCTATCATTGGTCGGTTGAGCTTAGTGGGCGGTCAGTTGAGCCAACCAATGGTCGGTTGAGCTTAATGGGCGGTCAGTCGAGCCAATCAATTGTCGGTTGAGCTTAGTGGGCGGGTAGTTGAGCCAATCCAAGGTCGGGTGAGCTTAGTGGGCGGTCAGTTGAGCCAATCAATGGTCGGTTGAGTTTAGTGGGCGGTCAGTTGAGTCAATCAATGATCGGTTGAGCTTAGTGGGCGGGCAGTTGAGCCAAACAATAGTCTGTTGAACTTAGTGGGCGGGCTGTTGAGTCAATCAATGTTCGGTTGAGCTTAGTGGTCGGGTAGTTGAGATAATGAATGGTCTGTTGAGCTTAGTGGGCGGGCCGTTCAGCCAATCAAAGGTCGGTTGAGTTTAGTGGGCGGGCAGTTGAGCCAATCAAAAGTCGGTTGGCTTAGTGGGCGGTCAGTTGAGCCAATCAATGGTCGGTTGAGCTTAGTGGGCGGACAGTTGAGCCAATCAAAGGTCGGTTGAGCATATTGGGCGGGCAGTTGAGCCAATCAATGGTCGGTTGAGCTTAGTGGGCGGTCAGTTGAGTCAATCAATGGTCGATTGAGCTTAGTGGGCGATCAGTTGGGCCAATCAAAGGTCGGTTGAGCTTAGTGGGCGGGCAGTAGAGTCAATCAATGGTTTTTTGACTTTAGTTGTCGGGTAGTTGAAATAATGAATGGTCGGTTGAGCTTAGTGGGCGGGCCGTTCAGCCAATCAATGGTCGGTTGAGCTTAGTGCGCGTCCACTTGAGCCAATCAAGAGTCGGTTGAGCTTAGTCTGCTTCCACTTGAGCCAATCAAGAGTCGATTGAGCTTAGTGGGCGGGCAGTTGAGCCAATCAATAGTCTATTGAACTTAGTGGGCGGGCAGTTGAGCCAATCAAAAGTCGGTTGGCTTAGTGGGCGGTCAGTTGAGACAATCTATTTTCGGTTGAGCTTAGTGGGCGGACAGTTGAGCCAATCCAAGGTCGGTTGAGCATATTGGGCGGGCAGTTGAGCCAATCAATGGACGGTTGAGCTTAGTGGGCGGGCAGTTGAGCCAATCAATGGTCGGTTGAGCTTAGTGAGCGGTCAGTTAAGATAATCAATGTTCGGTTGAGCTTAGATGGGTAGGCATTTGAACCAATCAATGGTCGGTTGAGCTTAGATGGGCGGGCATTTGAGCCTATCATTGGTCGGTTGAGCTTAGTGGGCGGTCAGTTGAGCCAACCAATGGTCGGTTGAGCTTTATGGGCGGTCAGTCGAGCCAATCAATTGTCGGTTGAGCTTAGTGGGCGGTCAGTTGAGCCAATCAATGGTCGGTTGAGTTTAGTTTGCGGTCAGTTGTGTCAATCAATGATCAGTTGAGCTTAGTGGGCGGGGAGTTGAGCCAATCAATAGTCTGTTGAACTTAGTGGGCGGGCTGTTGAGTCAATCAATGGTCGGTTGAGCTTAGTGGTCGGGTAGTTGAGATAATGAATGGTCGGTTGAGCTTAGTGGGCGGGCCGTTCAGCCAATCAAAGGTCGGTTGAGTTTAGTGGGCGGGCAGTTGAGCCAATCAAAGGTCGGTTGGCTTAGTGGGCGGTCAGTTGTGCCAATCAATGGTCGGTTGAGCTTAGTGGGCGGACAGTTGAGCCAATCCAAGGTCGGTTGAGCATATTGGGCGGGCAGTTGAGCCAATCAATGGACGGTTGAGCTTAGTGGGCGGTGAGTTGAGTCAATCCTAGGTCAGTTGAGCTTAGTGAGAGGTCAGTTAAGATAATCAATGTTCGGTTGAGCTTAATGGGCGGTCAGTCGAGCCAATCAATTGTCGGTTGAGCTTAGTGGGCGGGCAGTTGAGCCAATCCAAGGTCGGTTGAGCTTAGTGGGCCGTCAGTTGAGCCAATCAATGGTCGGTTGAGTTGAGTGGGCGGTCAGTTGAGTCAATCAATGATCGGTTGAGCTTAGTGGGCGGGCAGTTGAGCCAATCAATAGTCTGTTGAACTTAGTGGGCGGGCTGTTGAGTCAATCAATGGTCGGTTGAGCTTAGTGGTCGGGTAGTTGAGATAATGAATGGTCTGTTGAGCTTAGTGGGCGGGCCGTTCAGCCAATCAAAGTTCGGTTGAGTTTAGTGGGCGGGCAGTTGAGCCAATCAAAAGTCGGTTGGCTTAGTGGGCGGTCAGTTGAGCCAATCAATGGTCGGTTGAGCTTAGTGGGCGGACAGTTGAGCCAATCCAAGGTCGGTTGAGCATATTGGGCGGGCAGTTGAGCCAATCAATGGTCGGTTGAGCTTAGTGGGCGTTCAGTTGAGTCAATCAATGGTCGATTGAGCTTAGTGGGTGATTAGTTGGGCCAATCAAAGGTCGGTTGAGCTTAGTGGGCGGGCAGTAGAGTCAATCAATGGTTTTTTGACTTTAGTGGTCGGGTAGTTGAGATAATGAATGGTCGGTTGAGCTTAGTGGGCGGGCCGTTCAGCCAATCAATGGTCGGTTGAGCTTAGTGCACGTCCACTTGAGCCAATCAAGAGTCGGTTGAGCTTAGTCTGCTTCCACTTGAGCCAATCAAGAGTGGGTTGAGCTTAGTGGGCGGGCAGTTGAGCCAATCAATAGTCTGTTGAACTTAGGGGGCGGGCTGTTGAGTCAATCAATAGTCGGTTGAGCTTAGTGGTCGGGTAGTTGAGATAATGAATGGTCGGTTGAGCTTAGTGGGCGGGCCGTTCAGCCAATCAAAGGTCGGTTGAGTTTAGTGGGCGGGCAGTTGAGCCAATCAAAAGTCGGTTGGCTTAGTGGGCGGTCAGTTGAGACAATCAATGGTCGGTTGAGCTTAGTGGGCGGACAGTTGAGCCAATCCAAGGTCGGTTGAGCATATTGGGCGGGCAGTTGAGCCAATCAATGGACGGTTGAGCTTAGTGGGCGGGCAGTTGAGCCAATCAATGGTCGGTTGAGCTTAGTGAGCGGTCAGTTAAGATAATCAATGTTCGGTTGAGCTTAGATGGGTGGGCATTTGAGCCAATCAATGGTCGGTTGAGCTTAGATGGACGGGCATTTGAGCCTATCATTGGTCGGTTGAGCTTAGTGGGCGGTCAGTTGAGCCAACCAATGGTCTGTTGAGCTTAATGGGCGGTCAGTCGAGCCAATCAATTGTCGGTTGAGCTTAGTGGGCGGGCAGTTGACCCAATCCAAGGTCGGTTGAGCTTAGTGGGCGGTCAGTTGAGCCAATCAATGGTCGGTTGAATTTAGTGGGCGGTCAGTTGTGTCAATCAATGATCGGTTGAGCTTAGTGGGCGGGGAGTTGAGCCAATCAATAGTCTGTTGAACTTAGTGGGCGGGCTGTTGAGTCAATCAATGGTCGGTTGAGCTTAGTGGTCGGGTAGTTGAGATAATGAATGGTCGGTTGAGCTTAGTGGGCGGGCCGTTCAGCCAATCAAAGGTCGGTTGAGTTTAGTGGGCGGGCAGTTGAGCCAATCAAAAGTCGGTTGGCTTAGTGGGCGGTCAGTTGTGCCAATCAATGTTCGGTTGAGCTTAGTGGGCGGACAGTTGAGCCAATCCAAGGTCGGTTGAGCATATTGGGCGGGCAGTTGAGCCAATCAATGGACGGTTGAGCTTAGTGGGCGGTCAGTTGAGTCAATCAATGATCGGTTGAACTTAGTGGGCGGGTAGTTGAGCCAATCAATGGTCGATTGAGCTTAGTGGGCGGGCAGTTGAGTCAATCAATGGTCGGTTGAACTTAGTGGGCGGGCAGTTGAGCCAATCAATGGTCTGTTGAGCTTAATCGGCGGGCTGTTGAGATAATCTATGGTCGGTTGAGCTTAGTGGGCGTCCACTTGAGCCAATCAAGAGTCGGTTGAGCTTAGTGGGCGTCCACTTGAGCCAATCAATGGTCTGTTGAACTTAGTGGGCGGGCTGTTCAGTCAATCAATGGTCGGTTGAGCTTAGTGGTCGGGTAGTTGAGATAATGAATGGTCGGTTGAGCTTAGTGGGCGGGCAGTTCAGCCAATCAAAGGTCGGTTGAGTTTAGTGGGCAAGCAGTTGAGCCAATCAAAAGTCGGTTGGCTTAGTGGGCGGTCAGTTGAGCCAATCCAAGGTCGGTTAAGCTTAGTGGGCGGGCAGTTGAGCCAATCAATGGTCGGTTGAGCTTAGTGAGCGGTCAGTTAAGATAATCAATGTTCGGTTGAGCTTAGATGGGTGGGCATTTGAGCCAATCAATGGTCGGTTGAGCTTAAATGGGCGGGCGTTTGAGTGTATCATTGGTCGGTTGAGCTTAATGGGCGGTCAGTCGAGCCAATCCAAGGTCGGTTGAGCTTAGTGGGCGGTCAGTTGAGCCAATCAATGTTCGGTTGAGTTTAGTGGGCGGTCAGTTGAGTCAATCAATGATCGGTTGAACTTAGTGGGCGGGTAGTTGAGCCAATCAATGGTCGGTTGAGCTTAGTGGGCGGGTAGTTGAGCCAATCAATGGTCTGTTGAGCTTAGTGGGCGGGCTGTTGAGCCAATCAATGGTAGGTTGAGCTTAGTGGGCGGGTGGTTGAGCCTATCAATGGTCGGTTGAGCTTAGTGAGCGATCAGTTGAGCCAATCAATGGTAGGTTGAGCTTACTGGGCGGGCCGTTGAGCCAATCAATGGTCGGTTGAGCTTAGTGTGCGGTCAGTTGAGCCAATCAATGGTCGGTTGAGCTTAGTGGGCAGGCAGTTGAGCATAACAATGGTCGGTTGAGCTTAGTGGGCGGTCAGTTGAGCCTATCAATGGTAGGTTGAGCTTAGATGGGCGGGCATTCGAGCCTATCAGTGGTCGGTTGAGCTTAGTGGGCGGGCAGTTGAGTCAATCAATGGTCCGTTGAGCTTAGTGGGCGGGCAGTTGAGCCAATCAATGGTCGGTTGAACTTAGTGGGCGGGCACTTGAGCCAATCAATGGTCTGTTGAGCTTAATGGGCGGGCTGTTGAGCCAATCAATGGTCGGTTGAGCTTAGTGGGCGTCCACTTGAGCCAATCAAGAGTCGGTTGAGCTTAGTGGGCGGGCAGTTGAGCCAATCAAAAGTCGGTTGGCTTAGTGGGCGGTCAGTTGAGCCAATCAATGGTCGGTTGAGCTTAGTGGGTGGGCAGTTGAGCCAATCCAAGGTCGGTTGAGCTTAGTGGGCGGGAAGTTGAGCCAATCAATGGACGGTTGAGCTTAGTGTGCGGTCAGTTGAGCCAATCAATGGTCGGTTGAGCTTAGTGCGCGGGCAGTTGAGCATAACAATGGTCGGTTGAACTTAGTGGGCGGTCAGTTGAGCCAATCAATTGTCGGTTGAGCTTAGATGGGCGGGCATTCGAGCCTATCAGTGGTCGGTTGAGCTTAGTGGGCGGGCAGTTGAGTCAATCAATGGTCCGTTGAGCTTTGTGGGCGGGCAGTTGAGCCAATCAATTGTCGGTTGAACTTAGTGGGCGGGCAGTTGAGCCATTGAATGGTCTGTTGAGCTTAATGGGCGGGCTGTTGAGCCAATCAATGGTCGGTTGAGCTTAGTGCGCGTCCACTTGAGCCAATCAAGAGTCGGTTGAGCTTAGTGGGCGTCCACTTGAGCCAATCAAGTGTCGGTTGAGCTTAGTGGGCGGGCAGTTGAGCCAATAAATAGTCTGTTGAACTTACTGGGCGGGCTGTTGAGTCAATCAATGGTCGGCTGAGCTTAGTGGTCGGGTAGTTGAGATAATGAACGGTCGGTTGGCTTAGTGGACGGTCAGTTGAGCCAATCAATGCTCGGTTGAGCTTAGTGGGCATACAGTTGAGCCAATCCAAGGTCGGTTGAGCATATTGGGCGGGCAGTTGAGTCAATCAATGGACGGTTGAGCTTAGTAGGCGGGCAGTTGAGCCAATCAATGGTCGGTTGAGCTTAGTGAGCGGTCAGTTAAGATAATCAATGTTCGGTTGAGCTTAGATGGGTGGGCATTTGAGCCAATCAATGGTCGGTTGAGCTTAGATGGGCGGGCATTTGAGCCTATCATTGGTCGGTTGAGCTTAGTGGGCGGTCAGTTGAGCCAACCAATGGTCAGTTGAGCTTAATGGGCGGTCAGTCGAGCCAATCAATTGTCGGTTGAGCTTAGTGGGCGGGTAGTTGAGCCAATCCAAGGTCGGGTGAGCTTAGTGGGCGGTCAGTTGAGCCAATCAATGGTCGGTTGCGTTTAGTGGGCGGTCAGTTGAGTCAATCAATGATCGGTTGAGCTTAGTGGGCGGGCAGTTGAGCCAATCAATAGTCTGTTGAACTTAGTGGGCGGGCTGTTGAGTCAATCAATGGTCGGTTGAGCTTAGTGGTCGGGTAGTTGAAATAATGAATGGTCTGTTGAGCTTAGTGGGCGGGCCGTTCAGCCAATCAAAGGTCGGTTGAGTTTAGTGGGTGGGCAGTTGAGCCAATCAAAAGTCGGTTGGCTTAGTGGGCGGTCAGTTGAGCCAATCAATGGTCGGTTGAGCTTAGTGGGCGGACAGTTGAGCCAATCCAAGGTCGGTTGAGCATATTGGGCGGGCAGTTCAGCCAATCAATGGTCGGTTGAGCTTAGTGGGCGGTCAGTTGAGTCAATCAATGGTCGATTGAGCTTAGTGGGCGATCAGTTGGGCCAATCAAAGGTCGGTTGAGTTTAGTGGGCGGGCAGTAGAGTCAATCAATGGTTTTTTGACTTTAGTTGTCGGGTAGTTGAGATAATGAATGGTCGGTTGAGCTTAGTGGGCGGGCCGTTCAGCCAATCAATGGTCGGTTGAGCTTAGTGCGCGTCCACTTGAGCCAATCAAGAGTCGGTTGAGCTTAGTCTGCTTCCACTTGAGCCAATCAAGAGTCGATTGAGCTTAGTGGGCGGGCAGTTTAGCCAATCAATAGTCTATTGAACTTAGTGGGCGGGCAGTTGGGCCAATCAAAAGTCGGTTGGCTTAGTGGGCGGTCAGTTGAGACAATCCATTTTCGGTTGAGCTTAGTGGGCGGACAGTTGAGCCAATCCAAGGTCGGTTGAGCATATTGGGCGGGCAGTTGAGCCAATCAATGGACGGTTGAGCTTAGTGGGCGGGCAGTTGAGCCAATCAATGGTCGGTTGAGCTTAGTGAGCGGTCAGTTAAGATAATCAATGTTCGGTTGAGCTTAGATGGGTGGGCATTTGAGCCAATCAATGGTCGGTTGAGCTTAGATGGGCGGGTATTTGAGCCTATCATTGGTCAGTTGAGCTTAGTGGGCGGTCAGTTGAGCCAACCAATGGTCGGTTGAGCTTAATGGGCGGTCAGTCGAGCCAATAAATTGTCGGTTGAGCTTAGTGGGCGGTCAGTTGAGCCAATCAATGGTCGGTTGAGTTTAGTGGGCGGTCAGTTGTGTCAATCAATGATCGGTTGAGCTTAGTGGGCGGGGAGTTGAGCCAATCAATAGTCTGTTGAACTTAGTGGGCGGGCTGTTGAGTCAATCAATGGTCGGTTGAGCTTAGTGGACGGGTAGTTGAGATAATGAATGGTCGGTTGAGCTTAGTGGGCGGGCCGTTCAGCCAATCAAAGGTCGGTTGAGTTTAGTGGGCGGGCAGTTGAGCCAATCAAAGGTCGGTTGGCTTAGTGGGCGGTCAGTTGTGCCAATCAATGGTCGGTTGAGCTTAGTGGGCGGACAGTTGAGCAAATCCAAGGTCGGTTGAGCGTATTGGGCGGGCAGTTGAGCCAATCAATGGACGGTTGAGCTTAGTGGGCGGTCAGTTGAGTCAATCAATGATCGGCTGAACTTAGTGGGCGGGTAGTTGAGCCAATCATTGGTCGATTGAGCTTAGTGGGCGGGCAGTTGAGCCAATCAATGGTCGGTTGAACTTAATGGGCGGGCAGTTGAGCCAATCAATGGTCTGTTGAGCTTAATCGGCGGGCTGTTGAGCCAATCAATGGTCGGTTGAGCTTAGTGGGCGTCCACTTGATCCAATCAAGAGTCGGTTGAGCTTAGTGGGCGTCCACTTGAACCAATCAATGGTCTGTTGAGCTTAGTGGGCGTCCACTTGAGTCAATCAATGGTCGGTTGAGCTTAGTGGTCGGGTAGTTGAGATAATGAATGGTCGGTTGAGCTTAGTGGGCGGGCAGTTCAGCCAATCAAAGGTCGGTTGAGTTTAGTGGGCGGGCAGTTGAGCCAATCAAAAGTCGGTTGGCTTAGTGGGCGGGCAGTTGAGCCAATCCAAAGTCGGTTGGCTTAGTGGGCGGTCAGTTGAGCCAATCCAAGGTCGGTTGAGCTTAGTGAGCGGTCAGTTAAGATAATCAATGTTCGGTTGAGCTTAATGGGCGGTCAGTCGAGCCAATCAATTGTCGGTTGAGCTTAGTGGGCGGGCAGTTGAGCCAATCCAAGGTCGGTTGAGCTTAGTGGGCGGTCAGTCGAGCCAATCAATGGTCGGTTGAGTTTAGTGGGCGGTCAGTTGAGTCAATCAATGATCGGTTGAGCTTAGTGGGCGATCAGTTGAGCCAATCAATAGTCTGTTGAACTTAGTGGGCGGGCTGTTGAGTCAATCAATGGTCGGTTGAGCTTAGTGGTCGGGTAGTTGAGATAATGAATGGTCGGTTGAGCTTAGTGGGCGGGCAGTTCAGCCAATCAAAGGTCGGTTGAGTTTAGTGGGCGGGCAGTTGAGCCAATCAAAAGTCGGTTGGCTTAGTGGGCGGGCAGTTGAGCCAATCCAAAGTCGGTTGGCTTAGTGGGCGGTCAGTTGAGCCAATCCAAGGTCGGTTGAGCTTAGTGAGCGGTCAGTTAAGATAATCAATGTTCGGTTGAGCTTAATGGGCGGTCAGTCGAGCCAATCAATTGTCGGTTGAGCTTAGTGGGCGGGCAGTTGAGCCAATCCAAGGTCGGTTGAGCTTAGTGGGCGGTCAGTCGAGCCAATCAATGGTCGGTTGAGTTTAGTGGGCGGTCAGTTGAGTCAATCAATGATCGGTTGAGCTTAGTGGGCGGGCAGTTGAGCCAATCAATAGTCTGTTGAACTTAGTGGGCGGGCTGTTGAGTCAATCAATGGTCGGTTGAGCTTAGTGGTCGGGTAGTTGAGATAATGAATGGTCTGTTGAGCTTAGTGGGCGGGCCGTTCAGCCAATCAAAGGTCGGTTGAGTTTAGTGGGCGGGCAGTTGAGCCAATCAAAAGTCGGTTGGCTTAGTGGGCGGTCAGTTGAGCCAATCAATGTTCGGTTGAGCTTAGTGGGCGTTCAGTTGAGTCAATCAATGGTCGATTGAGCTTAGTGGGCGATCAGTTGGGCCAATCAAAGGTCGGTTGAGCTTAGTGGGCGGGCAGTAGAGTCAATCAATTGTTTTTTGACTTTAGTGGTCGGGTAGTTGAGATAATGAATGGTCGGTTGAGCTTAGTGGGCGGGCCGTTCAGCCAATCAATGGTCGGTTGAGCTTAGTGCGCGTCCACTTGAGCCAATCAAGAGTCGGTTGAGCTTAGTCTGCTTCCACTTGAGCCAATCAAGAATCGGTTGAGCTTAGTGGGCGGGCAGTTGAGCCAATCAATAGTCTGTTGAACTTAGGGGGCGGGCTGTTGAGTCAATCAATAGTCGGTTGAGCTTAGTGGTCGGGTAGTTGAGATAATGAATGGTCGGTTGAGCTTAGTGGGCGGGCCGTTCAGCCAATCAAAGGTCGGTTGAGTTTAGTGGGCGGGCAGTTGAGCCAATCAAAAGTCGGTTGGCTTAGTGGGCGGTCAGTTGAGACAATCAATGGTCGGTTGAGCTTAGTGGGCGGACAGTTGAGCCAATCCAAGGTCGGTTGAGCATATTGGGCGGGCAGTTGAGCCAATCAATGGACGGTTGAGCTTAGTGGGCGGGCAGTTGAGCCAATCAATGGTCGGTTGAGCTTAGTGAGCCGTAAGTTAAGATAATCAATGTTCGGTTGAGCTTAGATGGGTGGGCATTTGAGCCAATCAATGGTCGGTTGAGCTTAGATGGGCGGGCATTTGAGCCTATCATTGGTCGGTTGAGCTTAGTGGGCGGTCAGTTGAGGCAACCAATGGTCGGTTGAGCTTAATGGGCGGTCAGTCGAGCCAATCAATTGTCGGTTGAGCTTAGTGGGCGGGCAGTTGACCCAATCCAAGGTCGGTTGAGCTTAGTGGGCGGTCAGTTGAGCCAATCAATGGTCGGTTGAGTTTAGTGGGCGGTCAGTTGTGTCAATCAATGATCGGTTGAGCTTAGTGGTCGGGGAGTTGAGCCAATCAATAGTCTGTTGAACTTAGTGGGCGGGCTGTTGAGTCAATCAATGGTCGGTTGAGCTTAGTGGTCGGGTAGTTGAGATAATGAATGGTCGGTTGAGCTTAGTGGGCGCGCCGTTCAGCCAATCAAAGGTCGGTAGAGTTTAGTGGGCGGGCAGTTGAGCCAATCAAAAGTCGGTTGGCTTAGTGGGCGGTCAGTTGTGCCAATCAATGGTCGGTTGAGCTTAGTGGGCGGACAGTTGAGCCAATCCAAGGTCGGTTGAGCATATTGGGCGGGCAGTTGAGCCAATCAATGGACGGTTGAGCTTAGTGGGCGGTCAGTTGAGTCAATCAATGATCGGTTGAACTTAGTGGGCGGGTAGTTGAGCCAATCAATGGTCGATTGAGCTTAGTGGGCGGGCAGTTGAGCCAATCAATAGTCTATTGAACTTAGTGGGCGGGCAGTTGGGCCAATCAAAAGTCGGTTGGCTTAGTGGGCGGTCAGTTGAGACAATCCATTTTCGGTTGAGCTTAGTGGGCGGACAGTTGAGCCAATCCAAGGTCGGTTGAGCATATTGGGCGGGCAGTTGAGCCAATAAATGGACGGTTGAGCTTAGTGGGCGGGCAGTTGAGCCAATCAATGGTCGGTTGAGCTTAGTGAGCGGTCAGTTAAGATAATCAATGTTCGGTTGAGCTTAGATGGGTAGGCATTTGAGCCAATCAATGGTCGGTTGAGCTTAGATGGGCGGGCATTTGAGCCTATCATTGGTCAGTTGAGCTTAGTGGGCGGTCAGTTGAGCCAACCAATGGTCGGTTGAGCTTAATGGGCGGTCAGTCGAGCCAATCAATTGTCGGTTGAGCTTAGTGGGCGGTCAGTTGAGCCAATCAATGGTCGGTTGAGTTTAGTGGGCGGTCAGTTGTGTCAATCAATGATCGGTTGAGCTTAGTGGGCGGGGAGTTGAGCCAATCAATAGTCTGTTGAACTTAGTGGGCGGGCTGTTGAGTCAATCAATGGTCGGTTGAGCTTAGTGGTCGGGTAGTTGAGATAATGAATGGTCGGTTGAGCTTAGTGGGCGGGCCGTTCAGCCAATCAAAGGTCGGTTGAGTTTAGTGGGCGGGCAGTTGAGCCAATCAAAGGTCGGTTGGCTTAGTGGGCGGTCAGTTGTGCCAATCAATGGTCGGTTGAGCTTAGTGGGCGGACAGTTGAGCAAATCCAAGGTCGGTTGAGCATATTGGGCGGGCAGTAGAGCCAATCAATGGACGGTTGAGCTTAGTGGGCGGTCAGTTGAGTCAATCAATGATCGGTTGAACTTAGTGGGCGGGTAGTTGAGCCAATCATTGGTCGATTGAGCTTAGTGGGCGGGCAGTTGAGCCAATCAATGGTCGGTTGAACTTAATGGGCGGGCAGTTGAGCCAATCAATGGTCTGTTGAGCTTAATCGGCGGGCTGTTGAGCCAATCAATGGTCGGTTGAGCTTAGTGGGCGTCCACTTGAGCCAATCAAGAGTCGGTTGAGCTTAGTGGGCGTCCACTTGAGCCAATCAATGGTCGGTTGAGCTTAGTGGTCGGGTAGTTGAGATAATGAATGGTCGGTTGAGCTTAGTGGGCGGGCAGTTCAGCCAATCAAAGGTCGGTTGAGTTTAGTGGGCGGGCAGTTGAGCCAATCAAAAGTCGGTTGGCTTAGTGGGCGGGCAGTTGAGCCAATCCAAAGTCGGTTGGCTTAGTGGGCGGTCAGTTGAGCCAATCCAAGGTCGGTTGAGCTTAGTGAGCGGTCAGTTAAGATAATCAATGTTCGGTTGAGCTTAATGGGCGGTCAGTCGAGCCAATCAATTGTCGGTTGAGCTTAGTGGGCGGGCAGTTAAGCCAATCCAAGGTCGGTTGAGCTTAGTGGGCGGTCAGTCGAGCCAATCAATGGTCGGTTGAGTTTAGTGGGCGGTCAGTTGAGTCAATCAATGATCGGTTGAGCTTAGTGGGCGGGCAGTTGAGCCAATCAATAGTCTGTTGAACTTAGTGGGCGGGCTGTTGAGTCAATCAATGGTCGGTTGAGCTTAGTGGTCGGGTAGTTGAGATAATGAATGGTCTGTTGAGCTTAGTGGGCGGGCCGTTCAGCCAATCAAAGGTCGGTTGAGTTTAGTGGGCGGGCAGTTGAGCCAATCAAAAGTCGGTTGGCTTAGTGGGCGGTCAGTTGAGCCAATCAATGGTCGGTTGAGCTTAGTGGGCGGACAGTTGAGCCAATCAATGTTCGGTTGAGCTTAGTGGGCGTTCAGTTGAGTCAATCAATGGTCGATTGAGCTTAGTGGGCGATCAGTTGGGCCAATCAAAGGTCGGTTGAGCTTAGTGGGCGGGCAGTAGAGTCAATCAATTGTTTTTTGACTTTAGTGGTCGGGTAGTTGAGATAATGAATGGTCGGTTGAGCTTAGTGGGCGGGCCGTTCAGCCAATCAATGGTCGGTTGAGCTTAGTGCGCGTCCACTTGAGCCAATCAAGAGTCGGTTGAGCTTAGTCTGCTTCCACTTGAGCCAATCAAGAGTCGGTTGAGCTTAGTGGGCGGGCAGTTGAGCCAATCAATAGTCTGTTGAGCTTAGTGGTCGGGTAGTTGAGATAATGAATGGTCGGTTGAGCTTAGTGGGCGGGCCGTTCAGCCAATCAAAGGTCGGTTGAGTTTAGTGGGCGGGCAGTTGAGCCAATCAAAAGTCGGTTGGCTTAGTGGGCGGTCAGTTGAGACAATCAATGGTCGGTTGAGCTTAGTGGGCGGACAGTTGAGCCAATCCAAGGTCGGTTGAGCATATTGGGCGGGCAGTTGAGCCAATCAATGGACGGTTGAGCTTAGTGGTCGGGCAGTTGAGCCAATCAATGGTCGGTTGAGCTTAGTGAGCCGTCAGTTAAGATAATCAATGTTCGGTTGAGCTTAGATGGGTGGGCATTTGAGCCAATCAATGGTCGGTTGAGCTTAGATGGGCGGGCATTTGAGCCTATCATTGGTCGGTTGAGCTTAGTGGGCGGTCAGTTGAGGCAACCAATGGTCGGTTGAGCTTAATGGGCGGTCAGTCGAGCCAATCAATTGTCGGTTGAGCTTAGTGGGCGGGCAGTTGACCCAATCCAAGGTCGGTTGAGCTTAGTGGGCGGTCAGTTGAGCCAATCAATGGTCGGTTGAGTTTAGTGGGCGGTCAGTTGTGTCAATCAATGATCGGTTGAGCTTAGTGGGCGGGGAGTTGAGCCAATCAATAGTCTGTTGAACTTAGTGGGCGGGCTGTTGAGTCAATCAATGGTCGGTTGAGCTTAGTGGTCGGGTAGTTGAGATAATGAATGGTCGGTTGAGCTTAGTGGGCGCGCCGTTCAGCCAATCAAAGGTCGGTAGAGTTTAGTGGGCGGGCAGTTGAGCCAATCAAAAGTCGGTTGGCTTAGTGGGCGGTCAGTTGTCCCAATCAATGGTCGGTTAAGCTTAGTGGGCGGACAGTTGAGCCAATCCAAGGTCGGTTGAGCATATTGGGCGGGCAGTTGAGCCAATCAATGGACGGTTGAGCTTAGTGGGCGGTCAGTTGAGTCAATCAATGATCGGTTGAACTTAGTGGGCGGGTACTTGAGCCAATCAATGGTCGATTGAGCTTAGTGGGCGGGCAGTTGAGCCAATCAATGGTCGGTTGAACTTAGTGGGCGGGCAGTTGAGCCAATCAATGATCTGTTGAGCTTAATCGGCGGGCTGTTGAGCCAATCAATGGTCGGTTGAGCTTAGTGGGCGTCCACTTGAGCCAATCAAGAGTCGGTTGAGCTTAGTGGGCGTCCACTTGAGCCAATCAATGGTCTGTTGAACTTTATGGGCGGGCTGTTCAGTCAATCAATGGTCGGTTGAGCTTAGTGGTCGGGTAGTTGAGATAATGAATGGTCGGTTGAGCTTAGTGGGTGGGCAGTTCAGCCAATCAAAGGTCGGTTGAGTTTAGTGGGCGGGCAGTTGAGCCAATCAAAAGTCGGTTGGCTTAGTGGGCGGTCAGTTGAGCCAATCCAAGGTCGGTTGAGCTTAGTGGGCGGGCAGTTGAGCCAATCAATGATCGGTTGAGCTTAGTGAGCGGTCAGTTAAGATAATCAATGTTCGGTTGAGCTTAGATGGGTGGGCATTTGAGCCAATCAATGGTCGGTTGAGCTTAGATGGGCGGGCGTTTGAGTGTATCATTGGTCGGTTCAGCTTAATGGGTGGTCAGTCGAGCCAATCCAAGGTCGGTTGAGCTTAGTGGGCGGTCAGTTGAGCCAATCAATGGTCGGTTGAGTTTAGTGGGCGGTCAGTTGAGTCAATCAATGATCGGTTGAACTTAGTGGGCGGGTAGTTGAGCCAATCAATGGTCGGTTGAGCTTAGTGGGCGGGTAGTTGAGCCAATCAATGGTCTGTTGAGCTTAGTGGGCGGGCTGTTGAGCCAATCAATGGTAGGTTGAGCTTAGTGGGCGGGTGGTTGAGCCTATCAATGGTCGGTTGAGCTTAGTGAGCGATCAGTTGAGCCAATCAATGGTAGGTTGAGCTTACTGGGCGGGCCGTTGAGCCAATCAATGGTCGGTTGAGCTTAGTGTGCGGTCAGTTGAGCCAATCAATGGTCGGTTGAGCTTAGTGGGCGGGCAGTTGAGCATAACAATGGTCGGTTAAGCTTAGTGGGCGGTCAGTTGAGCCTATCAATGGTCGGTTGAGCTTAGATGGGCGGGCATTCGAGCCTATCAGTGGTCGGTTGAGCTTAGTGGGCGGTCAGTTGAGTCAATCAATGGTCCGTTGAGCTTAGTGGGCGGGCAGTTGAGCCAATCAATGGTCGGTTGAACTTAGTGGGCGGGCAGTTGAGCCAATCAATGGTCTGTTGAGCTTAATGGGCGGGCTGTTGAGCCAATCAATGGTCGGTTGAGCTTAGTGGGCGTCCACTTGAGCCAATCAAGAGTCGGTTGAGCTTAGTGGGCGGGCAGTTGAGCCAATCAAAAGTCGGTTGGCTTAGTGGGCGGTCAGTTGAGCCAATCAATGGTCGGTTGAGCTTAGTGGGTGGGCAGTTGAGCCAATCCAAGGTCGGTTGAGCTTAGTGGGCGGGAAGTTGAGCCAATCAATGGACGGTTGAGCTTAGTGGGCGGGCAGTTGAGCCAATCAATGGTCGGTTGAGCTTAGTGAGCGGTCAGTTAAGATAATCAATGTTCGGTTGAGCTTAGATGGGTGGGCCTTTGAGCCAATCAATGGTCGGTTGAGCTTAGATGGGCGGGTATTTGAGTGTATCCGTGGTCGGTTGAGCTTAGTGGGCGGTCAGTTGAGCCAACCAATGGTCGGTTGAGCTTAATGGGCGGTCAGTCGAGCCAATCAATGGTCGGTTGAGCTTAGTGGGCGGGCAGTTGAGCCAATCCAAAGTCGATTGAGCTTAGTGGGTGGTCAGTTGAGCCAATCAATGGTCGGTTGAGCTTAGTGGGCGGTCAGTTGAGCCAATCAATGGTCGGTTGAGCTTAGATGGGCGGGCATTCGAGCCTATCAGTGGTCGGTTGAGCTTAGTGGGCGGGCAGTTGAGTCAATCAATGGTCCGTTGAGCCTAGTGGGCGGGCAGTTGAGCCAATCAATGGTCGGTTGAACTTAGTGGGCGGGCAGTTGAGAAAATCAATGGTCTGTTGAGCTTAATGGGCGGGCTGTTGAGCCAATCAATGGTCGGTTGAGCTTAGTGCGCGTCCACTTGAGCCAATCAAGAGTCGGTTGAGCTTAGTGGGCGTCCACTTGAGCCAATCAAGAGTCGGTTGAGCTTCGTAGGCGGGCAGTTGAGCCAATCAATAGTCTGTTGAACTTAGTG
The DNA here is from genome assembly GCF_026930045.1 of Uloborus diversus. Taxonomy (NCBI): domain Eukaryota; kingdom Metazoa; phylum Arthropoda; class Arachnida; order Araneae; family Uloboridae; genus Uloborus; species Uloborus diversus. The sequence continues at coordinate 31,989 of NW_026557946.1, read as the reverse complement.
GGCGGGCTGTTGAGTCAATCAATGGTCGGTTGAGCTTAGTTGTCGGGTAGTAGAGATAATGAATGGTCGGTTGAGCTTAGTGGGCGGGCCGTTCAGCCAATCAAAGGTCGGTTGAGTTTAGTGGGCTGGCAGTTGAACCAATCAAAAGTCGGTTGGCTTAGTGGGCGGTCAGTTGAGCCAATCAATGGTCGGTTGAGCTTAGTGGGCGGACAGATGAGCCAATCCAAGGTCGGTTGAACTTATTGGGCGGGCAGTTGAGCCAATCAATGGACGGTTGAGCTTAGTGGGTGGGCAGTTGAGCCAATCAATGGTCGGTTGAGCTTAGTGAGCGGTCAGTTAAGATAATCAATGTTCGGTTGAGCTTAGATGGGTGGGCATTTGAGCCAATCAATGGTCGGTTGAGCTTAGATGGGCGGGCATTTGAGCCTATCATTGGTCGTTGAGCTTAGTGGGCGGTCAGTTGAGTCAACCAATGGTCGGTTGAGCTTAATGGGCGGTCAGTCGAGCCAATCAATTGTCGCTTGAGCTTAGTGGGCGGGCAGTTGAGCCAATCCAAGGTCGGTTGAGCTTAGTGGGCGGTCAGTTGAGCCAGTCAATGGTCGGTTGAGTTTAGTGGGCGGTCAGTTGAGTCAATCAATGGTCGGTTGAACTTAGTGCGCGGGTAGTTGAGCCAATCAATGGTCGGTTGAGCATAGTGGGCGGGCAGTTGAGCCAATCAATGGTCGGTTTTGCTTAGTGGGCGGTCAGTGGAGCCAATCAATGGTCGGTTGAGCTTAGTGGGCGGGCAGTTGAACATAACAATGGTCGGTTGAGCTTAGTGGGCGGGCCGTTGAGCCAATCAATGGTCGGTTGAGCTTAGTGGGCGGTCAGTTGAGCCAATCAATGGTCGGTTGAGCTTAGTGGGCGGGCAGTTGAGCATAACAATGGTCGGTTGAGCTTAGTGGGCGGGCAGTAGAGTCAATCAATGGTTTTTTGACTTTAGTGGGCGGACAGTTGAGCCAATCAATGGTCGGTTTAGCTTAGTGGACGGTCAGTTGAGCCAATCAATGGTCGGTTGAGTTTCGTGGGCGGGCAGTTCAGCCAATCAATGTTCGGTTGAGCTTAGTGGGCGGGTAGTTGAGCCAATCAATGGTCGGAATGGTTGAAATTAGTGGACGGGCGGTTAAGCCAATCAATGGTCGGTTCAGCTTAGTGGGCGATCAGTTGAGTCAATCAATGGTCGGTCGAGCTTAGTGGGCGGTCAGTTGAGTCAATCAATGGTTTGTTGACCTTAGTGGGCGGGGAGTTGTGCCAATCAATGGTCGGGTGAGCTTAGTGGGCGGGCAGTTGAGCCAACCAATGGTCGGTTGAGCTTAGTGGGCGTGTAGTTGAGCCAATCAATGGTCTGTTGAGCTTAGTGGGCGGGCTGTTGAGCCAATCAATGGTCGGTTGAGCTTAGTGGGCGTGTAGTTGAGCCTATCAATGTTCGGTTGAGCTTAGTGGGCGGTCAGTTGAGCCAATCAATGGTAGGTTGAGTTTACTGGGCGGGCCGTTGAGCCAATCAATGGTCGGTTGAGCTTAGTGGGCGGTCAGTTGAGCCAATCAATGGTCGGTTGAGCTTAGTGGGCGGGCAGTTGAGCATAACAATGGTCGGTTGAGCTTAGTGGGCGGCAGTAGAGTCAATCAATGGTTTTTTGACTTTAGTGGGCGGACAGTTGAGCCAATCAATGGTCGGTTTAGCTTAGTGGGCGGGGAGTTGTGCCAATCAATGGTCGGGTGAGCTTAGTGGGCGGGCAGTTGAGCCAACCAATGGTCGGTTGAGCTTAGTGGGCGTGTAGTTAAGCCAATCAATGGTCTGTTGAGCTTAGTGGGCGGGCTGTTGAGCCAATCAATGGTCGGTTAAGCTTAGTGGGCGTGTAGTTGAGCCTATCAATGGTCGGTTGAGCTTAGTGGGCGGTCAGTTGAGCCAATCAATGATAGGTTGAGTTTACTGGGCGGGCCGTTGAGCCCATCAATGGTCGGTTGAGCTTAGTGGGCGGTCAGTTGAGCCAATCAATGGTCGGTTGAGCTTAGTGGGCGGGCAGTTGAGCATAACAATGGTCGGTTGAGCTTAGTGGGCGGTCAGTTGAGCCAATTAATGGTCGGTTTTGCTTAGATCGGCGGGCATTCGAGCCTATCAGTGGTCGGTTTAGCTTAGTGGGCGGGCAGTTGAGTCAATCAATGGTCCGTTGAGCTTAGTGGGCGGGCAGTTGAGTCAATCAATGGTCGGATGAACTTAGTGGGCGGGCAGTTGAGCCAATCAATGGTCTGTTGAGCTTAATGGGCGGGCTGTTGAGCCAATCAATGGTCGGTTGAGCTTAGTGGGCGGGTAGTTGAGCCAATCAATGGTCGGTGGAGCTTAATGGGCGGTGTGTTGAGTGAATCAATGGTCGGTTGAGCTTTGTGGGCGGGCAGTTGAGCTAATCCAGGGTCGGTTGAACTTAATGGTTGTGCAGTTGAGCCAATCCAAGGTTGGTTGAGCTTAGTGGGCGGGCAGTTGAGCCAATCAATGGTCGGTTGAGCTTAGTGGGCGGGCAGTTGAGCAAATCAATTGTCGGTTGAGCTTAGTGGGCGGGCAGTTGAGCCAATCAATGGTCAGTTGAAATTAGTGGACGGGCGGTTAAGCCAATCAATGGTCGGCTGAGCTTAGTGGGCGATTAGTTGAGTCAATCAATGGTCCGTTGAGCTTAGTGGGCGATCAGTTGAGTCAATCAATGGTTTGTTGACCTTAGTGGGCGGGCAGTTGTGCCAATCAATGGTCGGGTGAGCTTAGTGGGCGGACAGTTGAGCCAACCAATGGTCGGTTGAGCTTAGTGGGCGTCAAGTTGAGCCAATCAATGGTCGGTTCAGCTTAGTGGGCGGTCAGTTGAGCCAATCAATGGTAGGTTGAGCTTACTGGGCGGGCCGTTGAGCCAATCAATGGTCGGTTGAGCTTAATGGGCGGGCTGTTGAGCCAATCAATGGTCGGTTGAGCTTAGTGGGCGGGTAGTTGAGCCAATCAATGGTCGATGGAGCTTATTGGGCGGTGAGTTGAGCGAATCAATGGTCGGTTGAGCTTAGTGGGCGGGCAGTTGAGCTAATCCAAGGTCGGTTGAGCTTAGTGGGCGTGCAGTTGAGCCAATCCAAGGTTGGTTGAGCTTAGTGGGCGGGCAGTTGAGCCAATCAATGGTCGGTTGAGCTTAGTGGGCGGGCAGTTGAGCCAATCAATGGTCGTTTGAGCTTAGTGGGCGGGCAGTTGAGCCAATCAATGGTCGGTTGAGCTTAGTGGGCGGGCAGTTGAGCCAGTCAATGGTCGGTTGAGCTTAGTGGGCGGGCAGTTGAGCCAATCAATGGTCGGTTGATCTTAGTGGGCAGGCAGTTGAGCCAATCAATGGTCGGTTGGGCTTAGTGGGCGGACAGTTGAGATAATCAATGGTCGGTTGAGCTTAGTGGGCGGGCAGTTGAGCCAATCAATGGTCTGTTGAGCTTAATGGGCGGGCTGTTGAGCCAATCAATGGTCGGTTGAGCTTAGTGGGCGGGTAGTTGAGCCAATCAATGGTCGGTTGAGCATAATGGGCGGTCATTTGAGCCAATCAATGGTCGGTTGAGCTTAGTGGGCGGGCAGTTGAACCAATCAATGGTCGGTTGAGCTTAGTGGGCGGGCAGTTGATCCAATCAATAGTCGGTTTAGCTTAGTGGACGGTCAGTTGAGCCAATCAATGGTCGGTTGAGTTTCGTGGGCGGGCAGTTCAGCCAATCAATGTTCTGTTGAGCTTAGTTGGCGGGTAGTTGAGCCAATCAATGGTCGGTTGAAATTAGTGGACGGGCGGTTAAGCCAATCAATGGTCGGTTGAGCTTAGTGGGCGATCAGTTGAGTCAATCAATGGTCGGTTGAGCTTAGTGGGCGGTCAGTTGAGTCAATCAATGGTTTGTTGACCTTAGTGGGCGGGCAGTTGTGCCAATCAATGGTCGGGTGAGCTTAGTGGGCGGGCAGTTGAGCCAACCAATGGTCTGTTGAGCTTAGTGGGCGAGCTGTTGAGTCAATCAATGGTCGGTTGAGCTTCGTGGGTGGGCATTTGAGCCAATCAATAGTCTGTTGAACTTAGTGGGCGAGCTGTTGAGTCAATCAATGGTCGGTTGAGCTTAGTTGTCGGGTAGTAGAGATAATGAATGGTCGGTTGAGCTTAGTGGGCGGGCCGTTCAGCCAATCAAAGGTCGGTAGAGTTTAGTGGGCTGGCAGTTGAACCAATCAAAAGTCGGTTGGCTTAGTGGGCGGTCAGTTGAGCCAATCCAAGGTCGGTTGAGCTTATTGGGCGGGCAGTTGAGCCAATCAATGGACGGTTGAGCTTAGTGGGTGGGCAGTTGAGCCAATCAATGGTCGGTTGAGCTTAGTGAGCGGTCAGTTAAGATAATCAATGTTCGGTTGAGCTTAGATGGGTGGGCATTAGAGCCAATCAATGGTTGGTTGAGCTTAGATGGGCGGGCATTTGAGCCTATCATTGGTCGGTTGAGCTTAGTGGGCGGTCAGTTGAGCCAACCAATGGTCGGTTGAGCTTAATGGGCGGTCAGTCGAGCCAATCAATTGTCGCTTGAGCTTAGTGGGCGGGCAGTTGAGCCAATCCAAGGTCGGTTGAGCTTAGTGGGCGGTCAGTTGAGCCAGTCAATGGTCGGTTGAGTTTAGTGGTCGGTCAGTAGAGTCAATCAATGGTCGGTTGAAATTAGTGGGCGGGTAGTTGAGCCAATCAATGGTCGGTTGAGCATAGTGGGCGGGCAGTTGAGCCAATCAATGGTCGGTTTTGCCTAGTGGGCGGTCAGTGGAGCCAATCAATGGTCGGTTGAGCTTAGTGGGCTGGCAGTTGAACATAACAATGGTCGGTTGAGCTTAGTGGGCGGTCAGTTGAGCCAATCAATGGTCGGTTGAGCTTAGTGGGCGGTCAGTTGAGTCAATCAATGGTCGATTGAGCTTAGTGGGCGATCAGTTGAGCCAATCAAAGGTCGGTTAAGCTTAGTGGGCGATCAGTTGAGCAAACCAAAGGTCGGTTAAGCTTAGTGGGCGGGCAGCAGAGTCAATCAATGGTTTTTTGACTTTAGTGGGCGGGCAGTTGAGCCAATCAATGGACGGTTTAGCTTAGTGGACGGTCAGTTGAGCCAATCAATGGTCGGTTGAGTTTCGTGGGCAGGCAGTTCAGCCAATCAATGTTCGGTTGAGCTTAGTGGGCGGGTAGTTGAGCCAATCAATGGTCGAAATGGTTGAAATTAGTGGACGGGCGGTTAAGCCAATCAATGGTCGGTTGAGCTTAGTGGGCGATCAGTTGAGTCAATCAATGGTCGGTCGAGCTTAGTGGGCGGTCAGTTGAGTCAATCAATGGTTTGTTGACCTTAGTGGGCGGGGAGTTGTGCCAATCAATGGTCGGGTGAGCTTAGTGGGCGGGAGTTGAGCCAACCAATGGTCGGTTGAGCTTAGTGGGCGTGTAGTTGAGCCAATCAATGGTCTGTTGAGCTTAGTGGGCGGGCTGTTGAGCCAATCAATGGTCGGTTTTGCCTAGTGGGCGGTCAGTGGAGCCAATCAATGGTCGGTTGAGCTTAGTGGGCTGGCAGTTGAACATAACAATGGTCGGTTGAGCTTAGTGGGCGGTCAGTTGAGCCAATCAATGGTCGGTTGAGCTTAGTGGGCGGTCAGTTGAGTCAATCAATGGTCGATTGAGCTTAGTGGGCGATCAGTTGAGCCAATCAAAGGTCGGTTAAGCTTAGTGGGCGATCAGTTGAGCAAACCAAAGGTCGGTTAAGCTTAGTGGGCGGGCAGCAGAGTCAATCAATGGTTTTTTGACTTTAGTGGGCGGGCAGTTGAGCCAATCAATGGACGGTTTAGCTTAGTGGACGGTCAGTTGAGCCAATCAATGGTCGGTTGAGTTTCGTGGGCAGGCAGTTCAGCCAATCAATGTTCGGTTGAGCTTAGTGGGCGGGTAGTTGAGCCAATCAATGGTCGGAATGGTTGAAATTAGTGGACGGGCGGTTAAGCCAATCAATGGTCGGTTGAGCTTAGTGGGCGATCAGTTGAGTCAATCAATGGTCGGTCGAGCTTAGTGGGCGGTCAGTTGAGTCAATCAATGGTTTGTTGACCTTAGTGGGCGGGGAGTTGTGCCAATCAATGGTCGGGTGAGCTTAGTGGGCGGGAGTTGAGCCAACCAATGGTCGGTTGAGCTTAGTGGGCGTGTAGTTGAGCCAATCAATGGTAGGTTGAGTTTACTGGGCGGGCCGTTGAGCCAATCAATGGTCGGTTGAGCTTAGTGGGCGGTCAGTTGAGCCAATCAATGGTCGGTTGAGCTTAGTGGGCGGGCAGTTGAGCATAACAATGGTCGGTTGAGCTTAGTGGGCGGCAGTAGAGTCAATCAATGGTTTTTTGACTTTAGTGGGCGGACAGTTGAGCCAATCAATGGTCGGTTTAGCTTAGTGGGCGGGGAGTTGTGCCAATCAATGGTCGGGTGAGCTTAGTGGGCGGGCAGTTGAGCCAACCAATGGTCGGTTGAGCTTAGTGGGCGTGTAGTTGAGCCAATCAATGGTCTGTTGAGCTTAGTGGGCGGGCTGTTGAGCCAATCAATGGTCGGTTAAGCTTAGTGGGCGTGTAGTTGAGCCTATCAATGGTCGGTTGAGCTTAGTGGGCGGTCAGTTGAGCCAATCAATGATAGGTTGAGTTTACTGGGCGGGCCGTTGAGCCCATCAATGGTCGGTTGAGCTTAGTAGGCGGTCAGTTGAGCCAATCAATGGTCGGTTGAGCTTAGTGGGCGGGCAGTTGAGCATAACAATGGTCGGTTGAGCTTAGTGGGCGGTCAGTTGAGCCAATCAATGGTCGGTTTTGCTTAGATCGGCGGGCATTCGAGCCTATCAGTGGTCGGTTTAGCTTAGTGGGCGGGCAGTTGAGTCAATCAATGGTCCGTTGAGCTTAGTGGGCGGGCAGTTGAGTCAATCAATGGTCGGATGAACTTAGTGGGCGGGCAGTTGAGCCAATCAATGGTCTGTTGAGCTTAATGGGCGGGCTGTTGAGCCAATCAATGGTCGGTTGAGCTTAGTGGGCGGGTAGTTGAGCCAATCAATGGTCGGTGGAGCTTAATGGGCGGTGTGTTGAGTGAATCAATGGTCGGTTGAGCTTAGTGGGCGGGCAGTTGAGCTAATCCAGGGTCGGTTGAACTTAATGGGCGTGCAGTTGAGCCAATCCAAGGTTGGTTGAGCTTTGTGGGCGGGCAGTTGAGCCAATCAATGGTCGGTTGAGCTTAGTGGGCGGGCAGTTGAGCAAATCAATTGTCGGTTGAGCTTAGTGGGCGGGCAGTTGAGCCAATCAATGGTCAGTTGAAATTAGTGGACGGGCGGTTAAGCCAATCAATGGTCGGTTGAGCTTAGTGGGCGATTAGTTGAGTCAATCAATGGTCCGTTGAGCTTAGTGGGCGATCAGTTGAGTCAATCAATGGTTTGTTGACCTTAGTGGGCGGGCAGTTGTGCCAATCAATGGTCGGGTGAGCTTAGTGGGCGGACAGTTGAGCCAACCAATGGTCGGTTGAGCTTAGTGGGCGTCAAGTTGAGCCAATCAATGGTCGGTTCAGCTTAGTGGGCGGTCAGTTGAGCCAATCAATGGTAGGTTGAGCTTACTGGGCGGGCCGTTGAGCCAATCAATGGTCGGTTGAGCTTAATGGGCGGGCTGTTGAGCCAATCAATGGTCGGTTGAGCTTAGTGGGCGGGTAGTTGAGCCAATCAATGGTCGGTGGAGCTTATTGGGCGGTGAGTTGAGCGAATCAATGGTCGGTTGAGCTTAGTGGGCGGGCAGTTGAGCTAATCCAAGGTCGGTTGAGCTTAGTGGGCGTGCAGTTGAGCCAATCCAAGGTTGGTTGAGCTTAGTGGGCGGGCAGTTGAGCCAATCAATGGTCGGTTGAGCTTAGTGGGCGGGCAGTTGAGCCAATCAATGGTCGTTTGAGCTTAGTGGGCGGGCAGTTGAGCCAATCAATGGTCGGTTGAGCTTAGTGGGCGGGCAGTTGAGCCAGTCAATGGTCGGTTGAGCTTAGTGGGCGGGCAGTTGAGCCAATCAATGGTCGGTTGATCTTAGTGGGCAAGCAGTTGAGCCAATCAACGGTCGGTTGGGCTTAGTGGGCGGACAGTTGAGATAATCAATGGTCGGTTGAGCTTAGTGGGCGGGCAGTTGAGCCAATCAATGGTCTGTTGAGCTTAATGGGCGGGCTGTTGAGCCAATCAATGGTCGGTTGAGCTTAGTGGGCGGGTAGTTGAGCCAATCAATGGTCGGTTGAGCATAATGGGCGGTCATTTGAGCCAATCAATGGTCGGTTGAGCTTAGTGGGCGGGCAGTTGAACCAATCAATGGTCGGTTGAGCTTAGTGGGCGGGCAGTTGATCCAATCAATAGTCGGTTTAGCTTAGTGGACGGTCAGTTGAGCCAATCAATGGTCGGTTGAGTTTCGTAGGCGGGCAGTTCAGCCAATCAATGTTCTGTTGAGCTTAGTTGGCGGGTAGTTGAGCCAATCAATGGTCGGTTGAAATTAGTGGACGGCCGGTTAAGCCAATCAATGGTCGGTTGAGCTTAGTGGGCGATCAGTTGAGTCAATCAATGGTCGGTTGAGCTTAGTGGGCGGTCAGTTGAGTCAATCAATGGTTTGTTGACCTTAGTGGGCGGGCAGTTGTGCCAATCAATGGTCGGGTGAGCTTAGTGGGCGGGCAGTTGAGCCAACCAATGGTCTGTTGAGCTTAGTGGGCGGGCTGTTGAGCCAATCAATGGTCGGTTGAGTTTAGTGGGCGGGTAGTTGAGCCTATCAATGGTCGGTTGAGCTTAGTGGGCGGTCAGTTGAGCCAATCAATGGTAGGATGAGCTTACTGGGCGGGCCGTTGAGCCAATCAATGGTCGGTTGAGCTTAGTGTGCGGTCAGTTGAGCCAATCAATGGTCGGTTGTGCTTAGTGGGCGGGAAGTTGAGCATAACAATGGTCGGTTGAGCTTAGTGGGCGGGCAGTTGAGCCAATCAATGGTCGGTTGAGCTTAGATGGGCGGGCATTCGAGCCTATCAGTGGTCGGTTGAGCTTAGTGGGCGGGCAGTTGAGTCAATCAATGGTCCGTTGAGCTTAGTGGGCGGGCAGTTGAGCCAATCAATGGTCGGTTGAACTTAGTGGGCGGGCAGTTGAGCCAATCAATGGTCTGTTGAGCTTAATGGGCGGGCTGTTGAGCCAATTTATGGTCGGTTGAGCTTAGTGGGCGTCCACTTGAGCCAATCAAGAGTCGGTTGAGCTTAGTGGGCGGGCAGTTGAGCCAATCAATGGTAGGTTGAGTTTACTGGGCGGGCCGTTGAGCCCATCAATGGTCGGTTGAGCTTAGTGGGCGGTCAGTTGAGCCTATCAATGGTCGGTTGAGCTTAGTGGGCGGTCAGTTGAGCCAATCAATGGTAGGATGAGCTTACTGGGCGGGCCGTTGAGCCAATCAATGGTCGGTTGAGCTTAGTGTGCGGTCAGTTGAGCCAATCAATGGTCGGTTGTGCTTAGTGGGCGGGCAGTTGAGCATAACAATGGTCGGTTGAGCTTAGTGGGCGGGCAGTAGAGTCAATCAATGGTTTTTTGACTTTAGTTGGCGGACAGTTTAGCCAATCAATGGTCGGTTGAGCTTAGTGGGCGGGTAGTTGAGCCAATCAATGGTCGGTGGAGCTTAATGGGCGGTGAGTTGAGCGAATCAATGGTCGGTTGAGCTTAGTGGGCGGGCAGTTGAGCTAATCCAAGGTCGGTTGAGCTTAGTGGGCGTGCAGTTGAGCCAATCCAAGGTTGGTTGAGCTTAGTGGGCGGGCAGTTGAGCCAATCAATGGTCGGTTGAGCTTAGTGGGCGGGCAGTTGAGCCAATCAATGGTCGGTTGAGCTTAGTGGGCGGGCAGTTGAGCCAATCAATGGTCGGTTGAGCTTAGTGGGCGGGCAGTTGAGCAAGTCAATGGGCGGTTGAGCTTAGTGGGCGGGCAGTTGAGCCAATCAATGGTCGGTTGATCTTAGTGGGCAGGCAGTTGAGCCAATCAATGGTCGGTTGGGCTTAGTGGGCGGACAGTTGAGATAATCAATGGTCGGTTGAGCTTAGTGGGCGGGCAGTTGAGCCAATCAATGGTCTGTTGAGCTTAATGGGCGGGCTGTTGAGCCAATCAATGGTCGGTTGAGCTTAGTGGGCTGGCAGTTGAACATAACAATGGTCGGTTGAGCTTAGTGGGCGGTCAGTTGAGCCAATCAATGGTCGGTTGAGCTTAGTGGGCGGTCAGTTGAGTCAATCAATGGTCGATTGAGCTTAGTGGGCGATCAGTTGAGCCAATCAAAGGTCGGTTAAGCTTAGTGGGCGATCAGTTGAGCAAACCAAAGGTCGGTTAAGCTTAGTGGGCGGGCAGCAGAGTCAATCAATGGTTTTTTGACTTTAGTGGGCGGGCAGTTGAGCCAATCAATGGACGGTTTAGCTTAGTGGACGGTCAGTTGAGCCAATCAATGGTCGGTTGAGTTTCGTGGGCAGGCAGTTCAGCCAATCAATGTTCGGTTGAGCTTAGTGGGCGGGTAGTTGAGCCAATCAATGGTCGGAATGGTTGAAATTAGTGGACGGGCGGTTAAGCCAATCAATGGTCGGTTGAGCTTAGTGGGCGATCAGTTGAGTCAATCAATGGTCGGTCGAGCTTAGTGGGCGGTCAGTTGAGTCAATCAATGGTTTGTTGACCTTAGTGGGCGGGGAGTTGTGCCAATCAATGGTCGGGTGAGCTTAGTGGGCGGGAGTTGAGCCAACCAATGGTCGGTTGAGCTTAGTGGGCGTGTAGTTGAGCCAATCAATGGTAGGTTGAGTTTACTGGGCGGGCCGTTGAGCCAATCAATGGTCGGTTGAGCTTAGTGGGCGGTCAGTTGAGCCAATCAATGGTCGGTTGAGCTTAGTGGGCGGGCAGTTGAGCATAACAATGGTCGGTTGAGCTTAGTGGGCGGCAGTAGAGTCAATCAATGGTTTTTTGACTTTAGTGGGCGGACAGTTGAGCCAATCAATGGTCGGTTTAGCTTAGTGGGCGGGGAGTTGTGCCAATCAATGGTCGGGTGAGCTTAGTGGGCGGGCAGTTGAGCCAACCAATGGTCGGTTGAGCTTAGTGGGCGTGTAGTTGAGCCAATCAATGGTCTGTTGAGCTTAGTGGGCGGGCTGTTGAGCCAATCAATGGTCGGTTAAGCTTAGTGGGCGTGTAGTTGAGCCTATCAATGGTCGGTTGAGCTTAGTGGGCGGTCAGTTGAGCCAATCAATGATAGGTTGAGTTTACTGGGCGGGCCGTTGAGCCCATCAATGGTCGGTTGAGCTTAGTAGGCGGTCAGTTGAGCCAATCAATGGTCGGTTGAGCTTAGTGGGCGGGCAGTTGAGCATAACAATGGTCGGTTGAGCTTAGTGGGCGGTCAGTTGAGCCAATCAATGGTCGGTTTTGCTTAGATCGGCGGGCATTCGAGCCTATCAGTGGTCGGTTTAGCTTAGTGGGCGGGCAGTTGAGTCAATCAATGGTCCGTTGAGCTTAGTGGGCGGGCAGTTGAGTCAATCAATGGTCGGATGAACTTAGTGGGCGGGCAGTTGAGCCAATCAATGGTCTGTTGAGCTTAATGGGCGGGCTGTTGAGCCAATCAATGGTCGGTTGAGCTTAGTGGGCGGGTAGTTGAGCCAATCAATGGTCGGTGGAGCTTAATGGGCGGTGTGTTGAGTGAATCAATGGTCGGTTGAGCTTAGTGGGCGGGCAGTTGAGCTAATCCAGGGTCGGTTGAACTTAATGGGCGTGCAGTTGAGCCAATCCAAGGTTGGTTGAGCTTTGTGGGCGGGCAGTTGAGCCAATCAATGGTCGGTTGAGCTTAGTGGGCGGGCAGTTGAGCAAATCAATTGTCGGTTGAGCTTAGTGGGCGGGCAGTTGAGCCAATCAGTGGTCAGTTGAAATTAGTGGACGGGCGGTTAAGCCAATCAATGGTCGGTTGAGCTTAGTGGGCGATTAGTTGAGTCAATCAATGGTCCGTTGAGCTTAGTGGGCGATCAGTTGAGTCAATCAATGGTTTGTTGACCTTAGTGGGCGGGCAGTTGTGCCAATCAATGGTCGGGTGAGCTTAGTGGGCGGACAGTTGAGCCAACCAATGGTCGGTTGAGCTTAGTGGGCGTCAAGTTGAGCCAATCAATGGTCGGTTCAGCTTAGTGGGCGGTCAGTTGAGCCAATCAATGGTAGGTTGAGCTTACTGGGCGGGCCGTTGAGCCAATCAATGGTCGGTTGAGCTTAATGGGCGGGCTGTTGAGCCAATCAATGGTCGGTTGAGCTTAGTGGGCGGGTAGTTGAGCCAATCAATGGTCGGTGGAGCTTATTGGGCGGTGAGTTGAGCGAATCAATGGTCGGTTGAGCTTAGTGGGCGGGCAGTTGAGCTAATCCAAGGTCGGTTGAGCTTAGTGGGCGTGCAGTTGAGCCAATCCAAGGTTGGTTGAGCTTAGTGGGCGGGCAGTTGAGCCAATCAATGGTCGGTTGAGCTTAGTGGGCGGGCAGTTGAGCCAATCAATGGTCGTTTGAGCTTAGTGGGCGGGCAGTTGAGCCAATCAATGGTCGGTTGAGCTTAGTGGGCGGGCAGTTGAGCCAGTCAATGGTCGGTTGAGCTTAGTGGGCGGGCAGTTGAGCCAATCAATGGTCGGTTGATCTTAGTGGGCAAGCAGTTGAGCCAATCAACGGTCGGTTGGGCTTAGTGGGCGGACAGTTGAGATAATCAATGGTCGGTTGAGCTTAGTGGGCGGGCAGTTGAGCCAATCAATGGTCTGTTGAGCTTAATGGGCGGGCTGTTGAGCCAATCAATGGTCGGTTGAGCTTAGTGGGCGGGTAGTTGAGCCAATCAATGGTCGGTTGAGCATAATGGGCGGTCATTTGAGCCAATCAATGGTCGGTTGAGCTTAGTGGGCGGGCAGTTGAACCAATCAATGGTCGGTTGAGCTTAGTGGGCGGGCAGTTGATCCAATCAATAGTCGGTTTAGCTTAGTGGACGGTCAGTTGAGCCAATCAATGGTCGGTTGAGTTTCGTAGGCGGGCAGTTCAGCCAATCAATGTTCTGTTGAGCTTAGTTGGCGGGTAGTTGAGCCAATCAATGGTCGGTTGAAATTAGTGGACGGCCGGTTAAGCCAATCAATGGTCGGTTGAGCTTAGTGGGCGATCAGTTGAGTCAATCAATGGTCGGTTGAGCTTAGTGGGCGGTCAGTTGAGTCAATCAATGGTTTGTTGACCTTAGTGGGCGGGCAGTTGTGCCAATCAATGGTCGGGTGAGCTTAGTGGGCGGGCAGTTGAGCCAACCAATGGTCTGTTGAGCTTAGTGGGCGGGCTGTTGAGCCAATCAATGGTCGGTTGAGTTTAGTGGGCGGGTAGTTGAGCCTATCAATGGTCGGTTGAGCTTAGTGGGCGGTCAGTTGAGCCAATCAATGGTAGGATGAGCTTACTGGGCGGGCCGTTGAGCCAATCAATGGTCGGTTGAGCTTAGTGTGCGGTCAGTTGAGCCAATCAATGGTCGGTTGTGCTTAGTGGGCGGGAAGTTGAGCATAACAATGGTCGGTTGAGCTTAGTGGGCGGGCAGTTGAGCCAATCAATGGTCGGTTGAGCTTAGATGGGCGGGCATTCGAGCCTATCAGTGGTCGGTTGAGCTTAGTGGGCGGGCAGTTGAGTCAATCAATGGTCCGTTGAGCTTAGTGGGCGGGCAGTTGAGCCAATCAATGGTCGGTTGAACTTAGTGGGCGGGCAGTTGAGCCAATCAATGGTCTGTTGAGCTTAATGGGCGGGCTGTTGAGCCAATTTATGGTCGGTTGAGCTTAGTGGGCGTCCACTTGAGCCAATCAAGAGTCGGTTGAGCTTAGTGGGCGGGCAGTTGAGCCAATCAATGGTAGGTTGAGTTTACTGGGCGGGCCGTTGAGCCCATCAATGGTCGGTTGAGCTTAGTGGGCGGTCAGTTGAGCCTATCAATGGTCGGTTGAGCTTAGTGGGCGGTCAGTTGAGCCAATCAATGGTAGGATGAGCTTACTGGGCGGGCCGTTGAGCCAATCAATGGTCGGTTGAGCTTAGTGTGCGGTCAGTTGAGCCAATCAATGGTCGGTTGTGCTTAGTGGGCGGGCAGTTGAGCATAACAATGGTCGGTTGAGCTTAGTGGGCGGGCAGTAGAGTCAATCAATGGTTTTTTGACTTTAGTTGGCGGACAGTTTAGCCAATCAATGGTCGGTTGAGCTTAGTGGGCGGGTAGTTGAGCCAATCAATGGTCGGTGGAGCTTAATGGGCGGTGAGTTGAGCGAATCAATGGTCGGTTGAGCTTAGTGGGCGGGCAGTTGAGCTAATCCAAGGTCGGTTGAGCTTAGTGGGCGTGCAGTTGAGCCAATCCAAGGTTGGTTGAGCTTAGTGGGCGGGCAGTTGAGCCAATCAATGGTCGGTTGAGCTTAGTGGGCGGGCAGTTGAGCCAATCAATGGTCGGTTGAGCTTAGTGGGCGGGCAGTTGAGCCAATCAATGGTCGGTTGAGCTTAGTGGGCGGGCAGTTGAGCCAGTCAATGGTCGGTTGAGCTTAGTGGGCGGGCAGTTGAGCCAATCAATGGTCGGTTGATCTTAGTGGGCAGGCAGTTGAGCCAATCAATGGTCGGTTGGGCTTAGTGGGCGGACAGTTGAGATAATCAATGGTCGGTTGAGCTTAGTGGGCGGGCAGTTGAGCCAATCAATGGTCTGTTGAGCTTAATGGGCGGGCTGTTGAGCCAATCAATGGTCGGTTGAGCTTAGTGGGCGGGTAGTTGAGCCAATCAATGGTCGGTTGAGCATAATGGGCGGTCAGTTGAGCCAATCAATGGTCGGTTGAGCTTAGTGGGCGGGCAGTTGAACCAATCAATGGTCGGTTGAGCTTAGTGGGCGGGCAGTTGATCCAATCAATAGTCGGTTTAGCTTAGTGGACGGTCAGTTGAGCCAATCAATGGTCGGTTGAGTTTCGTGGGCGGGCAGTTCAGCCAATCAATGTTCTGTTGAGCTTAGTTGGCGGGTAGTTGAGCCAATCAATGGTCGGTTGAAATTAGTGGACGGGCGGTTAAGCCAATCAATGGTCGGTTGAGCTTAGTGGGCGATCAGTTGAGTCAATCAATGGTCGGTTGAGCTTAGTGGGCGGTCAGTTGAGTCAATCAATGGTTTGTTGACCTTAGTGGGCGGGCAGTTGTGCCAATCAATGGTCGGGTGAGCTTAGTGGGCGGGCTGTTGAGCCAATCAATGGTCGGTTGAGTTTAGTGGGCGGGTAGTTGAGCCTATCAATGGTCGGTTGAGCTTAGTGGGCGGTCAGTTGAGCCAATCAATGGTAGGATGAGCTTACTGGGCGGGCCGTTGAGCCAATCAATGGTCGGTTGAGCTTAGTGTGCGGTCAGTTGAGCCAATCAATGGTCGGTTGTGCTTAGTGGGCGGGCAGTTGAGCATAACAATGGTCGGTTGAGCTTAGTGGGCGGGCAGTTGAGCCAATCAATGGTCGGTTGAGCTTAGATGGGCGGGCATTCGAGCCTATCAGTGGTCGGTTGAGCATAGTGGGCGGGCAGTTGAGTCAATCAATGGTCCGTTGAGCTTAGTGGGCGGGCAGTTGAGCCAATCAATGGTCAGTTGAACTTAGTGGGCGGGCAGTTGAGCCAATCATTGGTCTGTTGAGCTTAATGGGCGGGCTGTTGAGCCAATTTATGGTCGGTTGAGCTTAGTGGGCGTCCACTTGAGCCAATCAAGAGTCGGTTGAGCTTAGTGGGCGGGCAGTTGAGCCAATCAAAAGTCGGTTGGCTTAGTGGGCGGTCAGTTGAGCCAATCAATGGTCGGTTGAGCTTAGTGGGTGGGCAGTTGAGCCAATCCAAGGTCGGTTGAGCTTAGTGGGCGGGAAGTTGAGCCAATCAACGGACGGTTGAGCTTAGTGGGCGGGCAGTTGAGACAATCAATGGTCGGTTGAGCTTAGTGATCGGTCAGTTAAGATAATCAATGTTCGGTTGAGCTTAGATGGGTGGGCATTTGAGCCAATCAATGGTCGGTTGAGCTTACATGGGCGGGCATTTGAGTGTATCATTGGTCGGTTGAGCTTAGTGGGCGGTCAGTTGAGCCAACCAATGGTCGGTTGAGCTTAATGGGCGGTCAGTCGAGCCAATCAATGGTCGGTTGAGCTTAGTGGGCGGGCAGTTGAGCCAATCCAAAGTCGATTGAGCTTAGTGGGTGGTCAGTTGAGCCAATCAATGGTCGGTTGAGCTTAGTGTGCGGTCAGTTGAGCCAATCAATGGTCGGTTGAGCTTAGTGGGCGGGCAGTTGAGCATAACAATGGTCGGTTGAGCTTAGTGGGCGGTCAGTTGAGCCAATCAATGGTCGGTTGAGCTTAGATGGGCGGGCATTCGAGCCTATCAGTGGTCGGTTGAGCTTAGTGGGCGGGCAGTTGAGTCAATCAATGGTCCGTTGAGCCTAGTGGGCGGGCAGTTGAGCCAATCAATGGTCGGTTGAACTTAGTGGGCGGGCAGTTGAGCCAATCAATGGTCTGTTGAGCTTAATGGGCGGGCTGTTGAGCCAATCAATGGTCGGTTGAGCTTAGTGCGCGTCCACTTGAGCCAATCAAAAGTCGGTTGAGCTTAGTGGGCGTCCACTTGAGCCAATCAAGAGTCGGTTGAGCTTCGTGGGCGGGCAGTTGAGCCAATCAATAGTCTGTTGAACTTAGTGGGCGGGCTGTTGAGTCAATCAATGGTTCGTTGAGCTTAGTTGTCGGGTAGTAGAGATAATGAATTGTCGGTTGAGCTTAGTGGGCGGGCCGTTCAGCCAATCAAAGGTCGGTTGAGTTTAGTGGGCTGGCAGTTGAACCAATCAAAAGTCGGTTGGCTTAGTGGGCGGTCAGTTGAGCCAATCAATGGTCGGTTGAGCTTAGTGGGCGGACAGTTGAGCCAATCCAAGGTCGGTTGAGCTTATTGGGCGGGCAGTTGGGCCAATCAATGGACGGTTGAGCTTAGTGGGTGGGCAGTTGAGCCAATCAATGGTCGGTTGAGCTTAGTGAGCGGTCAGTTAAGATAATCAATGTTCGGTTGAGCTTAGATGGGTGGGCATTTGAGCCAATCAATGGTCGGTTGAGCTTAGATGGGCGGGCATTTTAGCCTATCATTGGTCGGTTGAGTTTAGTGGGCGGTCAGTTGAGCCAACCAATGGTCGGTTGAGCTTAATGGGCGGTCAGTCGAGCCAATCAATTGTCGCTTGAGCTTAGTGGGCGGGCAGTTGAGATAATCCAAGTCGGTTGAGCTTAGTGGGCGGTCAGTTGAGCCAGTCAATGGTCGGTTGAGTTTAGTGGGCGGTCAGTTGAGTCAATCAATGGTCGGTTGAACTTAGTGGGCGGGTAGTTGAGCCAATCAATGGTCGGTTGAGCTTAGTGGGCGATCAGTTGAGCCAATCAAAGGTCGGTTAAGCGTAGTGAGCGATCAGTTGAGCAAACCAAAGGTCGGTTGAGCTTAGTGGGCCGGCAGTAGAGTCAATCAATGGTTTTTTGACTTTAGTGGGCGGGCAGTTGAGCCAATCAATGGACGGTTTAGCTTAGTGGACGGTCAGTTGAGCCAATCAATGGTCGGTTGAGTTTCGTGGGCGGGCAGTTCAGCCAATCAATGTTCGGTTGAGCTTAGTGGGCGGGTAGTTGAGCCAATCAATGGTCGGAATGGTTGAAATTAATGGACGGGCGGTTAAGCCACTCAATGGTCGGTTGAGCTTAGTGGGCGATCAGTTGAGTCAATCAATGGTCGGTCGAGCTTAGTGGGCGGTCAGTTGAGTCAATCAATGGTTTGTTGACCTTAGTGGGCGGGGAGTTGTGCCAATCAATGATCGGGTGAGCTTAGTGGCCGGGCTGTTGAGCCAACCAATGGTCGGTTGAGCTTAGTGGGCGTGTAGTTGAGCCAATCAATGGTCTGTTGAGCTTAGTGGGCGGGCTGTTGAGCCAATCAATGGTCGGTTGAGCTTAGTGGGCGTGTAGTTGAGCCTATCAATGGTCGATTGAGCTTAGTGGGCGGTCAGTTGAGCCAATCAATGGTAGGTTGAGTTTACTGGGCGGGCCGTTGAGCCAATCAATGGTCGGTTAAGCTTAGTGGGCGGTCAGTTGAGCCAATCAATGGTCGGTTGAGCTTAGTGGGCGGGCAGTTGAGCATAACAATGGTCGGTTGAGCTTAGTGGGCGGGCAGTAGAGTCAATCAATGGTTTTTTGACTTTAGTGGGCGGACAGTTGAGCCAATCAATGGTCGGTTTAGCTTAGTGGACGGTCAGTTGAGCCAATCAATGGTCGGTTGAGTTTCGTGGGCGGGCAGTTCAGCCATTAAATGTTCGGTTGAGCTTAGTGGGCGGGTAGTTGAGCCAATCAATGGTCGGAATGGTTGAAATTAGTGGACGGGCGGTTAAGCCAATCAATGGTCGGTTGAGCTTAGCGGGCGATCAGTTGAGTCAATCAATGGTCGGTCGAGCTTAGTGGGCGGTCAGTTGAGTCAATCAATGGTTTGTTGACCTTAGTGAGCGGGGAGTTGTGCCAATCAATGGTCGGGTGAGCTTAGTGGGCGGGCAGTTGAGCCAACCAATGGTCGGTTGAGCTTAGTGGGCGTGTAGTTGAGCCAATCAAAGGTCTGTTGAGCTTAGTGGGCGGGCTGTTGAGCCAATCAATGGTCGGTTAAGCTTAGTGGGCGTGTAGTTGAGCCTATCAATGGTCGGTTGAGCTTAGTGGGCGGTCAGTTGAGCCAATCAATGGTAGGTTGAGTTTACTGGGCGGGCCGTTGAGCCAATCAATGGTCGGTTGAGCTTAGTGGGCGGTCAGTTAAGCCAATCAATGGTCGGATGAGCTTAGTGGGCGGGCAGTTGAGCCAATCAATGGTCGGTTGAGCTTAGTGGGCGGGCAGTTGAGCATAACAATGGTCGGTTGAGCTTAGTGGGCGGTCAGTTGAGCCAATCAATGGTCGGTTTTGCTTAGATCGGCGGGCATTCGAGCCTATCAGTGGTCGGTTTAGCTTAGTGGGCGGGCAGTTGAGTCAATCAATGGTCCGTTGAGCTTAGTGGGCGGGCAGTTGAGTCAATCAATGGTCGGATGAACTTAGTGGGCGGGCAGTTGAGCCAATCAATGGTCTGTTGAGCTTAATGGGCGGGCTGTTGAGCCAATCAATGGTCGGTTGAGCTTAGTGGGCGAGTAGTTGAGCCAATCAATGGTCGGTGGAGCTTAATGGGCGGTGTGTTGAGTGAATCAATGGTCGGTTGAGCTTAGTGGGCGGGCAGTTGAGCTAATCCAGGGTCGGTTGAGCTTAATGGGCGTGCAGTTGAGCCAATCCAAGGTTGGTTGAGCTTAGTGGGCGGGCAGTTGAGCCAATCAATGGTCGGTTGAGCTTAGTGGGCGGGCAGTTGAGCAAATCAATTGTCGGTTGAGCTTAGTGGGCGGGCAGTTGAGCCAATCAATGGTTGGTTGAGCTTAGTGGGCGTCAAGTTGAGCCAATCAATGGTCGGTTCAGCTTAGTGGGCGGTCAGTTGAGCCAATCAATGGTAGGTTGAGATTACTGGGCGGGCCGTTGAGCCAATCAATGGTCGGTTGAGCTTAGTGGGCAGTCAGTTGAGCAAATCAATGGTCGGTTGAGCTTAGTGGGCGGGTAGTTGAGCATAACAATGGTCGGTTGAGCTTAGTTGGCCGTCAGTTGAGCCAATCAATGGTCGGTTGGGCATAGATGGGCGGGCATTTGAGCCTATTAGTGATCGGTTGAGCTTCGTGGGCGGGCAGTTGAGTCAATCAATGGTCCGTTGAGCTTAGTGGGCGGGCAGTTGAGCCAATCAATGGTCGGTTGAGCTTAGTGGGCGGGCAGTTTAGCCAATCAATTGTCTGTTGAGCTTAATGGGCGGGCTGTTGAGCCAATCAATGGTCGGTTGAGCTTAGTGGGCGGGTAGTTGAGCCAATCAATGGTTGGTGGAGCTTAATGGGCGGTGAGTTGAGCGAATCAATGGTCGGTTGAGCTTAGTGGGCGGGCAGTTGAGCTAATCCAAGGTCGGTTGAGCTTAGTGGGCGTGCAGTTGAGCCAATCTAAGGTTGGTTGAGCTTAGTGGGCGGGCAGTTGAGCCAATCAATGGTCGGTTGAGCTTAGTGGGCGGGCAGTTGAGCCAATCAATGGTCGGTTGAGCTTAGTGGGCGGGCAGTTGAGCCAATCAATGGTCGGTTGAGCTTAGTGGGCGGGCAGTTAAGCCAGTCAATGGTCGGTAGAGCTTAGTGGGCGGGCAGTTGAGCCAATCAATGGTCGGTTGATCTTAGTGGGCAGGCAGTTGAGCCAATCAATGGTCGGTTGGGCTTAGTGGGCGGGCAGTTGAGATAATCAATGGTCGGTTGAGCTTAGTGGGCGGGCAGTTGAGCCAATCAATGGTCTGTTGAGCTTAATGGGCGGGCTGTTGAGCCAATCAATGGTCGGTTGAGCTTAGTGGGCGGGTAGTTGAGCCAATCAATGGTCGGTTGAGCATAATGGGCGGTCAGTTGAGCCAATCAATGGTCGGTTGAGCTTAGTGGGCGGGCAGTTGAACCAATCAATGGTCGGTTGAGCTTAGTGGGCGGGCAGTTGATCCAATCAATAGTCGGTTTAGCTTAGTGGACGGTCAGTTGAGCCAATCAATGGTCGGTTGAGTTTCGTGGGCGGGCAGTTCAGCCAATCAATGTTCGGTTGAGCTTAGTTGGCGGGTAGTTGAACCAATCAATGGTCGGTTGAAATTAGTGGACGGGCGGTTAAGCCAATCAATGGTCGGTTGAGCTTAGTGGGCGGTCAGTTGAGCCAATCAATGGTCGGTTGAGCTTAGTGGGCGGGCAGTTGAGCATAACAATGGTCGGTTGAGCTTAGTGGGCGGTCAGTTGAGCCAATCAATGGTCGGTTTTGCTTAGATCGGCGGGCATTCGAGCCTATCAGTGGTCGGTTTAGCTTAGTGGGCGGGCAGTTGAGTCAATCAATGGTCCGTTGAGCTTTGTGGGCGGGCAGTTGAGTCAATCAATGGTTGGATGAACTTAGTGGGCGGGCAGTTGAGGCAATCAATGGTCTGTTGAGCTTAATGGGCGGGCTGTTGAGCCAATCAATGGTCGGTTAAGCTTAGTGGGCGAGTAGTTGAGCCAATCAATGGTCGGTGGAGCTTAATGGGCGGTGTGTTGAGTGAATCAATGGTCGGTTGAGCTTAGTGGGCGGGCAGTTGAGCTAATCCAGGGTCGGTTGAGCTTAATGGGCGTGCAATTGAGCCAATCCAAGGTTGGTTGAGCTTAGTGGGCGGGCAGTTGAGCCAATCAATGGTCGGTTGAGCTTAGTGGGCGGGCAGTTGAGCAAATCAATTGTCGGTTGAGCTTAGTGGGCGGGCAGTTGAGCCAATCAATGGTCGGTTGAGCTTAGTGGGCGTCAAGTTGAGCCAATCAATGGTCGGTTCAGCTTAGTGGGCGGTCAGTTGAGCCAATCAATGGTAGGTTGAGATTACTGGGCGGGCCGTTGAGCCAATCAATGGTCGGTTGAGCTTAGTGGGCGGTCAGTTGAGCAAATCAATGGTCGGTTGAGCTTAGTGGGCGGGTAGTTGAGCATAACAATGGTCGGTTGAGCTTAGTTGGCGGTCAGTTGAGCCAATCAATGGTCGGTTGGGCTTAGATGGGCGGGCATTTGAGCCTATTAGTGATCGGTTGAGCTTCGTGGGCGGGCAGTTGAGTCAATCAATGGTCCGTTGAGCTTAGTGGGCGGGCAGTTGAGCCAATCAATGGTCGGTTGAGCTTAGTGGGCGGGCAGTTGAGCCATTCAATTGTCTGTTGAGCTTAATAGGCGGGCTGTTGAGCTAATCAATGGTCGGTTGAGCTTAGTGGGCGGGCAGTTGAGCCAATCAATGGTCGGTGGAGCTTAGTGGGCGGTGAGTTGAGCGAATCAATGGTCGGTTGAGCTTAGTGGGCGGGCAGTTGAGCTATTCCACGGTCGGTTGAGCTTAGTGGGCGTGCAGTTGAGCCGATCTAAGGTTGGTTGAGCTTAGTGGGCGGGCAGTTGAGCCAATCAATGGTCGGTTGAGCTTAGTGGGCGGGCAGTTGAGCCAATCAATGGTCGGTTGAGCTTAGTGGGCGGGCAGTTTAGCCAATCAATGGTTGGTGGAGCTTAATGGGCGGTGAGTTGAGCGAATCAATGGTCGGTTGAGCTTAGTGGGCGGGCAGTTGAGCTAATCCAAGGTCGGTTGAGCTTAGTGGGCGTGCAGTTGAGCCAATCTAAGGTTGGTTGAGCTTAGTGGGCGGGCAGTTGAGCCAATCAATGGTCGGTTGAGCTTAGTGGGCGGGCAGTTGAGACAATCAATGGTCGGTTGAGCTTAGTGGGCGGGCAGTTAAGCCAGTCAATGGTCGGTTGAGCTTAGTGGGCGGGCAGTTGAGCCAATCAATGGTCGGTTGATCTTAGTGGGCAGGCAGTTGTGCCAATCAATGGTCGGTTGGGCTTAGTGGGCGGGCAGTTGAGATAATCAATGGTCGGTTGAGCTTAGTGGGCGGGCAGTTGAGCCAATCAATGGTCTGTTGAGCTTAATGGGCGGTCAGTTGAGCCAATCAATGGTCGGTTGAGCTTAGTGGGCGGGTAGTTGAACCAATCAATGGTCGGTTGAGCTTAGTGGGCGGGCAGTTGATCCAATCAATAGTCGGTTTAGCTTAGTGGACGGTCAGTTGAGCCAATCAATGGTCGGTTGAGTTTCGTGGGCGGGCAGTTCAGCCAATCAATGTTCGGTTGAGCTTAGTTGGCGGGTAGTTGAACCAATCAATGGTCGGTTGAAATTAGTGGACGGGCGGTTAAGCCAATCAATGGTCGGTTGAGCTTAGTGGGCGGTCAGTTGAGCCAATCAATGGTCGGTTGAGCTTAGTGGGCGGGCAGTTGAGCATAACAATGGTCGGTTGAGCTTAGTGGGCGGTCAGTTGAGCCAATCAATGGTCGGTTTTGCTTAGATCGGCGGGCATTCGAGCCTATCAGTGGTCGGTTTAGCTTAGTGGGCTTGCAGTTGAGTCAATCAATGGTCCGTTGAGCTTTGTGGGCGGGCAGTTGAGTCAATCAATGGTCGGATGAACTTAGTGGGCGGGCAGTTGAGGCAATCAATGGTCTGTTGAGCTTAATGGGCGGGCTGTTGAGCCAATCAATGGTCGGTTAAGCTTAGTGGGCGAGTAGTTGAGCCAATCAATGGTCGGTGGAGCTTAATGGGCGGTGTGTTGTATGAATCAATGGTCGGTTGAGCTTAGTGGGCGGGCAGTTGAGCTAATCCAGGGTCGGTTGAGCTTAATGGGCGTGCAATTGAGCCAATCCAAGGTTGGTTGAGCTTAGTGGGCGGGCAGTTGAGCCAATCAATGGTCGGTTGAGCTTAGTGGGCGGGCAGTTGAGCAAATCAATTGTCGGTTGAGCTTAGTGGGCGGGCAGTTGAGCCAATCAATGGTCGGTTGAGCTTAGTGGGCGTCAAGTTGAGCCAATCAATGGTCGGTTCAGCTTAGTGGGCGGTCAGTTGAGCCAATCAATGGTAGGTTGAGATTACTGGGCGGGCCGTTGAGCCAATCAATGGTCGGTTGAGCTTAGTGGGCGGTCAGTTGAGCAAATCAATGGTCGGTTGAGCTTAGTGGGCGGGTAGTTGAGCATAACAATGGTCGGTTGAGCTTAGTTGGCGGTCAGTTGAGCCAATCAATGGTCGGTTGGGCTTAGATGGGCGGGCATTTGAGCCTATTAGTGATCGGTTGAGCTTCGTGGGCGGGCAGTTGAGTCAATCAATGGTCCGTTGAGCTTAGTGGGCGGGCAGTTGAGCCAATCAATGGTCGGTTGAGCTTAGTGGGCGGGCAGTTGAGCCATTCAATTGTCTGTTGAGCTTAATAGGCGGGCTGTTGAGCCAATCAATGGTCGGTTGAGCTTAGTGGGCGGGCAGTTGAGCCAATCAATGGTCGGTGGAGCTTAGTGGGCGGTGAGTTGAGCGAATCAATGGTCGGTTGAGCTTAGTGGGCGGGCAGTTGAGCTATTCCACGGTCGGTTGAGCTTAGTGGGCGTGCAGTTGAGCCGATCTAAGGTTGGTTGAGCTTAGTGGGCGGGCAGTTGAGCCAATCAATGGTCGGTTGAGCTTAGTGGGCGGGCAGTTGAGCCAATCAATGGTCGGTTGAGCTTAGTGGGCGGGCAGTTTAGCCAATCAATGGTCGGTTGAGCTTAGTGGGCGGGCAGTTGAGCCAGTCAATGGTCGGTTGAGCTTAGTGGGCGGGCAGTTGAGCCAATCAATGGTCGGTTGATCTTAGTGGGCAGGCAGTTGAGCCAATCAATGGTCGGTTGGGCTTAGTGGGCGGGCAGTTGAGATAATCAATGGTCGGTTGAGCTTAGTGGGCGGGCAGTTGAGCCAATCAATGGTCTGTTGAGCTTAATGGGCGGGCTGTTGAGCCAATCAATGGTCGGTTGAGCTTAGTGGGCGGGTAGTTGAGCCAATCAATGGTCTGTTGAGCATAATGGGCGGTCAGTTGAGCCAATCAATGGTCGGTTGAGCTTAGTGGGCGGGCAGTTGAACCAATCAATGGTCGGTTGAGCTTAGTGGGCGGGCAGTTGATCCAATCAATAGTCGGTTTAGCTTAGTGGACGGTCAGTTGAGCCAATCAATGGTCGGTTGAGTTTCGTGGGCGGGCAGTTCAGCCAATCAATGTTCGGTTGAGCTTAGTTGGCGGGTAGTTGAGCCAATCAATGGTCGGTTGAAATTAGTGGACGGGCGGTTAAGCCAATCAATGGTCGGTTGAGCTTAGTGGGCGATCAGTTGAGTCAATCAATGGTCGGTTGAGCTTAGTGGGCGGTCAGTTGAGTCAATCAATGGTTTGTTGACCTTAGTGGGCAGGCAGTTGTGCCAATCAATGGTCGGGTGAGCTTAGTGGGCGGGTAGTTGAGCCTATCAATGGTCGGTTCAGCTTAGTGGGCGGTCAGTTGAGCCAATCAATGGTAGGTTGAGCTTACTGGGCGGGCCGTTGAGCCAATCAATGGTCGGTTGAGCTTAGTGTGCGTTCAGTTGAGCCAATCAATGGTCGGTTGAGCTTAGTGGGCGGGCAGTTGAGCATAACAATGGTCGGTTGAGCTTAGTGGGCGGTCAGTTGAGCCAATCAATGGTCGGTTGAGCTTAGATGGGCGGGCATTCGAGCCTATCAGTGGTCGGTTGAGCTTAGTGGGCGGGCAGTTGAGTCAATCAATGGTCCGTTGAGCTTAGTGGGCGGGCAGTTGAGCCAATCAATGGTCGGTTGAACTTAGTGGGCGGGCAGTTGAGCCAATCAATGGTCGGTTGAGCTTAGTGGGCGTCCACTTGAGCCAATCAAGAGTCGGTTGAGCTTAGTGGGCGGGCAGTTGAGCCAATCAAAAGTCGGTTGGCTTAGTGGGCGGTCAGTTGAGCCAATCAATGGTCGGTTGAGCTTAGTGGGTGGGCAGTTGAGCCAATCCAAGTTCGGTTGAGCTTAGTGAGCGGGAAGTTGAGACAATCAATGGACGGTTGAGCTTAGTGGGCGGGCAGTTGAGCCAATCAATGGTCGGTTGAGCTTAGTGAGCGGTCAGTTAAGATAATCAATGTTCGGTTGAGCTTAGATGGGTGGGCATTTGAGCCAATCAATGGTCGGTTGAGCTTAGATGGGCGGGCATTTGAGTGTATCATTGGTCGGTTGAGCTTAGTGGGCGGTCAGTTGAGCTAATCCAGGGTCGGTTGAGCTTAATGGGCGTGCAGTTGAGCCAATCCAAGGTTGGTTGAGCTTAGTGGGCGGGCAGTTGAGCCAATCAATGGTCGGTTGAGCTTAGTGGGCGGGCAGTTGAGCAAATCAATTGTCGGTTGAGCTTAGTGGGCGGGCAGTTGAGCCAATCAATGGTTGGTTGAGCTTAGTGGGCGTCAAGTTGAGCCAATCAATGGTCGGTTCAGCTTAGTGGGCGGTCAGTTGAGCCAATCAATGGTAGGTTGAGATTACTGGGCGGGCCGTTGAGCCAATCAATGGTCGGTTGAGCTTAGTGGGCAGTCAGTTGAGCAAATCAATGGTCGGTTGAGCTTAGTGGGCGGGTAGTTGAGCATAACAATGGTCGGTTGAGCTTAGTTGGCCGTCAGTTGAGCCAATCAATGGTCGGTTGGGCATAGATGGGCGGGCATTTGAGCCTATTAGTGATCGGTTGAGCTTCGTGGGCGGGCAGTTGAGTCAATCAATGGTCCGTTGAGCTTAGTGGGCGGGCAGTTGAGCCAATCAATGGTCGGTTGAGCTTAGTGGGCGGGCAGTTTAGCCAATCAATTGTCTGTTGAGCTTAATGGGCGGGCTGTTGAGCCAATCAATGGTCGGTTGAGCTTAGTGGGCGGGTAGTTGAGCCAATCAATGGTTGGTGGAGCTTAATGGGCGGTGAGTTGAGCGAATCAATGGTCGGTTGAGCTTAGTGGGCGGGCAGTTGAGCTAATCCAAGGTCGGTTGAGCTTAGTGGGCGTGCAGTCTAGCCAATCTAAGGTTGGTTGAGCTTAGTGGGCGGGCAGTTGAGCCAATCAATGGTCGGTTGAGCTTAGTGGGCGGGCAGTTGAGCCAATCAATGGTCGGTTGAGCTTAGTGGGCGGGCAGTTGAGCCAATCAATGGTCGGTTGAGCTTAGTGGGCGGGCAGTTAAGCCAGTCAATGGTCGGTAGAGCTTAGTGGGCGGGCAGTTGAGCCAATCAATGGTCGGTTGATCTTAGTGGGCAGGCAGTTGAGCCAATCAATGGTCGGTTGGGCTTAGTGGGCGGGCAGTTGAGATAATCAATGGTCGGTTGAGCTTAGTGGGCGGGCAGTTGAGCCAATCAATGGTCTGTTGAGCTTAATGGGCGGGCTGTTGAGCCAATCAATGGTCGGTTGAGCTTAGTGGGCGGGTAGTTGAGCCAATCAATGGTCGGTTGAGCATAATGGGCGGTCAGTTGAGCCAATCAATGGTCGGTTGAGCTTAGTGGGCGGGCAGTTGAACCAATCAATGGTCGGTTGAGCTTAGTGGGCGGGCAGTTGATCCAATCAATAGTCGGTTTAGCTTAGTGGACGGTCAGTTGAGCCAATCAATGGTCGGTTGAGTTTCGTGGGCGGGCAGTTCAGCCAATCAATGTTCGGTTGAGCTTAGTTGGCGGGTAGTTGAACCAATCAATGGTCGGTTGAAATTAGTGGACGGGCGGTTAAGCCAATCAATGGTCGGTTGAGCTTAGTGGGCGGTCAGTTGAGCCAATCAATGGTCGGTTGAGCTTAGTGGGCGGGCAGTTGAGCATAACAATGGTCGGTTGAGCTTAGTGGGCGGTCAGTTGAGCCAATCAATGGTCGGTTTTGCTTAGATCGGCGGGCATTCGAGCCTATCAGTGGTCGGTTTAGCTTAGTGGGCGGGCAGTTGAGTCAATCAATGGTCCGTTGAGCTTTGTGGGCGGGCAGTTGAGTCAATCAATGGTTGGATGAACTTAGTGGGCGGGCAGTTGAGGCAATCAATGGTCTGTTGAGCTTAATGGGCGGGCTGTTGAGCCAATCAATGGTCGGTTAAGCTTAGTGGGCGAGTAGTTGAGCCAATCAATGGTCGGTGGAGCTTAATGGGCGGTGTGTTGAGTGAATCAATGGTCGGTTGAGCTTAGTGGGCGGGCAGTTGAGCTAATCCAGGGTCGGTTGAGCTTAATGGGCGTGCAATTGAGCCAATCCAAGGTTGGTTGAGCTTAGTGGGCGGGCAGTTGAGCCAATCAATGGTCGGTTGAGCTTAGTGGGCGGGCAGTTGAGCAAATCAATTGTCGGTTGAGCTTAGTGGGCGGGCAGTTGAGCCAATCAATGGTCGGTTGAGCTTAGTGGGCGTCAAGTTGAGCCAATCAATGGTCGGTTCAGCTTAGTGGGCGGTCAGTTGAGCCAATCAATGGTAGGTTGAGATTACTGGGCGGGCCGTTGAGCCAATCAATGGTCGGTTGAGCTTAGTGGGCGGTCAGTTGAGCAAATCAATGGTCGGTTGAGCTTAGTGGGCGGGTAGTTGAGCATAACAATGGTCGGTTGAGCTTAGTTGGCGGTCAGTTGAGCCAATCAATGGTCGGTTGGGCTTAGATGGGCGGGCATTTGAGCCTATTAGTGATCGGTTGAGCTTCGTGGGCGGGCAGTTGAGTCAATCAATGGTCCGTTGAGCTTAGTGGGCGGGCAGTTGAGCCAATCAATGGTCGGTTGAGCTTAGTGGGCGGGCAGTTGAGCCATTCAATTGTCTGTTGAGCTTAATAGGCGGGCTGTTGAGCCAATCAATGGTCGGTTGAGCTTAGTGGGCGGGCAGTTGAGCCAATCAATGGTCGGTGGAGCTTAGTGGGCGGTGAGTTGAGCGAATCAATGGTCGGTTGAGCTTAGTGGGCGGCCAGTTGAGCTATTCCACGGTCGGTTGAGCTTAGTGGGCGTGCAGTTGAGCCGATCTAAGGTTGGTTGAGCTTAGTGGGCGGGCAGTTGAGCCAATCAATGGTCGGTTGAGCTTAGTGGGCGGGCAGTTGAGCCAATCAATGGTCGGTTGAGCTTAGTGGGCGGGCAGTTTAGCCAATCAATGGTTGGTGGAGCTTAATGGGCGGTGAGTTGAGCGAATCAATGGTCGGTTGAGCTTAGTGGGCGGGCAGTTGAGCTAATCCAAGGTCGGTTGAGCTTAGTGGGCGTGCAGTTGAGCCAATCTAAGGTTGGTTGAGCTTAGTGGGCGGGCAGTTGAGCCAATCAATGGTCGGTTGAGCTTAGTGGGCGGGCAGTTGAGCCAATCAATGGTCGGTTGAGCTTAGTGGGCGGGCAGTTGAGCCAATCAATGGTCGGTTGAGCTTAGTGGGCGGGCAGTTAAGCCAGTCAATGGTCGGTTGAGCTTAGTGGGCGGGCAGTTGAGCCAATCAATGGTCGGTTGATCTTAGTGGGCAGGCAGTTGTGCCAATCAATGGTCGGTTGGGCTTAGTGGGCGGGCAGTTGAGATAATCAATGGTCGGTTGAGCTTAGTGGGCGGGCAGTTGAGCCAATCAATGGTCTGTTGAGCTTAATGGGCGGGCTGTTGAGCCAATCAATGGTCGGTTGAGCTTAGTGGGCGGGTAGTTGAGCCAATCAATGGTCGGTTGAGCATAATGGGCGGTCAGTTGAGCCAATCAATGGTCGGTTGAGCTTAGTGGGCGGGCAGTTGAACCAATCAATGGTCGGTTGAGCTTAGTGGGCGGGCAGTTGATCCAATCAATAGTCGGTTTAGCTTAGTGGACGGTCAGTTGAGCCAATCAATGGTCGGTTGAGTTTCGTGGGCGGGCAGTTCAGCCAATCAATGTTCGGTTGAGCTTAGTTGGCGGGTAGTTGAACCAATCAATGGTCGGTTGAAATTAGTGGACGGGCGGTTAAGCCAATCAATAGTCGGTTGAGCTTAGTGGGCGGTCAGTTGAGCCAATCAATGGTCGGTTGAGCTTAGTGGGCGGGCAGTTGAGCATAACAATGGTCGGTTGAGCTTAGTGGGCGGTCAGTTGAGCCAATCAATGGTCGGTTTTGCTTAGATCGGCGGGCATTCGAGCCTATCAGTGGTCGGTTTAGCTTAGTGGGCTTGCAGTTGAGTCAATCAATGGTCCGTTGAGCTTTGTGGGCGGGCAGTTGAGTCAATCAATGGTCGGATGAACTTAGTGGGCGGGCAGTTGAGGCAATCAATGGTCTGTTGAGCTTAATGGGCGGGCTGTTGAGCCAATCAATGGTCGGTTAAGCTTAGTGGGCGAGTAGTTGAGCCAATCAATGGTCGGTGGAGCTTAATGGGCGGTGTGTTGAGTGAATCAATGGTCGGTTGAGCTTAGTGGGCGGGCAGTTGAGCTAATCCAGGGTCGGTTGAGCTTAATGGGCGTGCAATTGAGCCAATCCAAGGTTGGTTGAGCTTAGTGGGCGGGCAGTTGAGCCAATCAATGGTCGGTTGAGCTTAGTGGGCGGGCAGTTGAGCAAATCAATTGTCGGTTGAGCTTAGTGGGCGGGCAGTTGAGCCAATCAATGGTCGGTTGAGCTTAGTGGGCGTCAAGTTGAGCCAATCAATGGTCGGTTCAGCTTAGTGGGCGGTCAGTTGAGCCAATCAATGGTAGGTTGAGATTACTGGGCGGGCCGTTGAGCCAATCAATGGTCGGTTGAGCTTAGTGGGCGGTCAGTTGAGCAAATCAATGGTCGGTTGAGCTTAGTGGGCGGGTAGTTGAGCATAACAATGGTCGGTTGAGCTTAGTTGGCGGTCAGTTGAGCCAATCAATGGTCGGTTGGGCTTAGATGGGCGGGCATTTGAGCCTATTAGTGATCGGTTGAGCTTCGTGGGCGGGCAGTTGAGTCAATCAATGGTCCGTTGAGCTTAGTGGGCGGGCAGTTGAGCCAATCAATGGTCGGTTGAGCTTAGTGGGCGGGCAGTTGAGCCATTCAATTGTCTGTTGAGCTTAATAGGCGGGCTGTTGAGCCAATCAATGGTCGGTTGAGCTTAGTGGGCGGGCAGTTGAGCCAATCAATGGTCGGTGGAGCTTAGTGGGCGGTGAGTTGAGCGAATCAATGGTCGGTTGAGCTTAGTGGGCGGGCAGTTGAGCTATTCCACGGTCGGTTGAGCTTAGTGGGCGTGCAGTTGAGCCGATCTAAGGTTGGTTGAGCTTAGTGGGCGGGCAGTTGAGCCAATCAATGGTCGGTTGAGCTTAGTGGGCGGGCAGTTGAGCCAATCAATGGTCGGTTGAGCTTAGTGGGCGGGCAGTTTAGCCAATCAATGGTCGGTTGAGCTTAGTGGGCGGGCAGTTGAGCCAGTCAATGGTCGGTTGAGCTTAGTGGGCGGGCAGTTGAGCCAATCAATGGTCGGTTGATCTTAGTGGGCAGGCAGTTGAGCCAATCAATGGTCTGTTGAGCATAATGGGCGGTCAGTTGAGCCAATCAATGGTCGGTTGAGCTTAGTGGGCGGGCAGTTGAACCAATCAATGGTCGGTTGAGCTTAGTGGGCGGGCAGTTGATCCAATCAATAGTCGGTTTAGCTTAGTGGACGGTCAGTTGAGCCAATCAATGGTCGGTTGAGTTTCGTGGGCGGGCAGTTCAGCCAATCAATGTTCGGTTGAGCTTAGTTGGCGGGTAGTTGAGCCAATCAATGGTCGGTTGAAATTAGTGGACGGGCGGTTAAGCCAATCAATGGTCGGTTGAGCTTAGTGGGCGATCAGTTGAGTCAATCAATGGTCGGTTGAGCTTAGTGGGCGGTCAGTTGAGTCAATCAATGGTTTGTTGACCTTAGTGGGCAGGCAGTTGTGCCAATCAATGGTCGGGTGAGCTTAGTGGGCGGGTAGTTGAGCCTATCAATGGTCGGTTCAGCTTAGTGGGCGGTCAGTTGAGCCAATCAATGGTAGGTTGAGCTTACTGGGCGGGCCGTTGAGCCAATCAATGGTCGGTTGAGCTTAGTGTGCGTTCAGTTGAGCCAATCAATGGTCGGTTGAGCTTAGTGGGCGGGCAGTTGAGCATAACAATGGTCGGTTGAGCTTAGTGGGCGGTCAGTTGAGCCAATCAATGGTCGGTTGAGCTTAGATGGGCGGGCATTCGAGCCTATCAGTGGTCGGTTGAGCTTAGTGGGCGGGCAGTTGAGTCAATCAATGGTCCGTTGAGCTTAGTGGGCGGGCAGTTGAGCCAATCAATGGTCGGTTGAACTTAGTGGGCGGGCAGTTGAGCCAATCAATGGTCGGTTGAGCTTAGTGGGCGTCCACTTGAGCCAATCAAGAGTCGGTTGAGCTTAGTGGGCGGGCAGTTGAGCCAATCAAAAGTCGGTTGGCTTAGTGGGCGGTCAGTTGAGCCAATCAATGGTCGGTTGAGCTTAGTGGGTGGGCAGTTGAGCCAATCCAAGTTCGGTTGAGCTTAGTGAGCGGGAAGTTGAGACAATCAATGGACGGTTGAGCTTAGTGGGCGGGCAGTTGAGCCAATCAATGGTCGGTTGAGCTTAGTGAGCGGTCAGTTAAGATAATCAATGTTCGGTTGAGCTTAGATGGGTGGGCATTTGAGCCAATCAATGGTCGGTTGAGCTTAGATGGG
>NW_026557945.1:0-54930 GCF_026930045.1 Uloborus diversus | reverse complement strand
CAGAAAGTTAATTACATTAACACGTTTAAACATTTGTACATTTTATAATATATATACAGTAAAACCTGTAAAGTTGACTACCCTTGTAAGTTGACCACCTGTCTATGTTGACCACTTCTGTCAGGAACGGAATTAGTCCTATCTCATATAATAAAGGAAAACCTCTCTAACTTGACCACCTCTCTATCTTGACCACCTGTCTATCTTGACCACTAATGTACGCCAAATTTGGTTTGAAGTATTGTAAAAAACCCTTTGTAAGTTGACTACTTGGTTTATTTTTTTAAACTTTCTTCAGCAAATTATTTTATTTTATTATTTATTTATTTATTATTATTATTATTATTTTTTTTTTTTTTTTTTGATAGCTTTCCAAAAAATTTTGTTAATGCTTTGATAAGACACTAGCATTTTACTAACTAAACAGCAGCATAAAGCTTATGCTGGTCTTTATTCTCCAAACTTGTTTTTCATTTGTTGTTCTATTTGAGATAGCTTTTTGTACTCTGTTCAATAAAAATAGGTGTCGGTAGAAAAGTTCAAAGTCTTTTCTTTCAGTTGCAGTATGTTGTGGCAACATAGGAATTGTGCTAAAAAGCGCAGGCCAGGATCTATATATTTTTGGCCCCCTGCAACAAAATATGTAGGGCACCTCCCTAGTGGCCAGCAGTGTCTATTTGTAAAGTAAATAAGTCTCAGTGCTAGTTTTTTTTTTTTTTCTATTTTTTTCTTCAATTTCTAGGGCCGTTAGCCCTTTTACGGACGCGGGCCCCACGCTCTGCGGGTACGCAGATGTACGTCTGCTAATAAGTAAAGTTACATGTTTCTGGTGGAAGGGATTAAGAGATAGGACATTTTAATTTTGCCTTTATGAACTGGGAGAGTCACGCTTATTGCTCTTTTTGCTATAAGTTGTACAAAAAGAGGCTTGAAAAAGAAAGTTATTTGAACTTGAGATTAATAAAAAGTATGAAATATTATATTAAAATTAATTGAAAATGGAGAAAGCCAGAGAAAATTAGCCGGCACATATGGAATTTCTAAAATTACAGTGTCTAATACAGTTGAAAAAACAAGGAAAAAAGTAAAAAAATTATTTGAATAGTATTTTTAATTATTGTTTTACTTTTAATAATGTTAAACAATGAAAGTGAGTTGATCAGAAAGAATAAGGGTGAATTACTCAAAAAATGAATACATGGTGCTAGAAATGACAAAAATAAAAAAAAAATCATTACTGCCCTTTATAAGTTGACCACCTGTCTAAGTTGACCACCAAAGTACTGCACCGCGAGTGGTCAACTTACACAGGTTTCACTGTATTTCAAAACGAATAAGTCGTTCGAAAGGAAAGGAAAAAAAGAAAAAGTATGTTACGTCATGAAGCTTGTCTTCGTTCTGTATTTAAAAGTTTTTTTTTTTTAATCTAAAAACTTGCATATTTTTGAAAACCTTTTTTAGCCTACTTTCCCAGTAAAAGACAGAAAAAGGAGAAAAAAGCACGAAAGAAGGCTTAATGCATCTTAAAAATGTCGCGAAAAACAAAAACAAAACAAAAAAAAAATCAAAAATAAATAAAATAATTAATATCGAAAAATTAAAAATTGGAAAGTAGGGTATTGAGATGGGAAAAAATGTCTGTCGGTCTGTCTGTCTGTCCCCCCCCCCCTAATAACTTTTGAATAAATAGTCCGATTCGAACAAACTTTTTTTGTTCGAAAGATCTCGGCGAGAACACCTCATTCCCATATTTCACTTTTTGATTTGAACTATTGTTTGTTCAATTTTGAACAGTTCAAAAAAACTTAACATTAGCGCCCACGGGGAAACTGATGTCAATGTAGATTCCGTACTTGAAGGCGGATTTATTTCAAACAAATTTTGTTGGAAATAGCTCTTGACGCCAAACTCCAGACTCCGACTCCGAGAATTTAAAGGCACCTGACTCCGACTCCTGTGCCCGACAATTAATCGGACTCCGACTCCCCGACTTCGTAGCTTTGGCAAAAAATTATACACGGAGGACAAATGACTGACTCCGATTCTTGGATATTCGTCTCCGACTCCTTTATCCTGAAATGAGATCGACTCCGACTCCGCAGCAATGGTTTTAGCTGAGAAATAATTATTGTTGATATGATTTGTTTTTATTTTCACGCTAAAGTTTTAATTTAGGTATTCAGTTTTCGGCGAATAAACTCGAAGTCATTTATGTTTCTACATAACGATTTGCGCAGACGATTTTTTTTTTTTTTTTTTGTTTTTGTTTTTGTTTTTTTGACAATGAAAAGTTATTCTTTAAGTTGACATTTTATTGTTTTTATTTATTTTGGTAAGTGCATTAATTCATTTAAAAAACTATTTTTGGCAACAGGGGAAAAAGACACGATTTTTTTTTTTTTTTTTTTTGATATGATGCATTTATTTTAAAAAGCTTATTAATTTTAATTATTATTTTTTCGTTTTGAAAGCTGTTAAAGAATATTTTTAAGGGAAAAAAGTGTATTAGCTGCTTTGTTTAAAAGGTGCTGCTTGCTTTTTTTTTTTTTACGCATCTAATTTTTTAGATGTGTGAGGAATACTTTATTCTTAGAAATTAGAAAAAATATGTTTGAAACAATTTGCGATTTTAGCTATTTTTGAGAATATTGATCAGGTACTAGAAATTAATATGGGTATACGGGAAAGTAGGCTCGTATAGTTCTAGACGGAACTTCTTGTTTTTCTAGGGAAGAGGACGAAATATTTTGGCTATTACATAGTTCAATTTTAGAAAAGGGGCTGAAATATTTTTTGCAGTATGAGATTAGAAAAAATCTAATTCAGAAAAAAATGCAAAATAATGTTTTAAAACTTCATAAAAAATACAAAAATTTCTCTATCAGCGATTTTTTTTATTTTTTTTTATCATATTTAAAATTAAATTTCCTACATTTTAGTACAAAAGCATTTTTCTGGCGCAATTGGTTCGGGGGCTATCAGATTAAAAGTACTAAAAACTGCTAAAACTCACATAAAACATAAAATCACTTTTTCACACCAAGGTTTTTAGAATTTAATTATAGCCTACGTTTCTTCTTGATAATGTTGTTGTTGTTGTCTTGTACCAGCTACGCTGGCAATTTGGGGTGCGCAGCTTCACTTGTCCAACTGTACCTTAATTTGGCGTGAAGTTCAACTTCCACAGTATACACATGCCATAAGGACCCGTTTATAGGGTTGGCAACCGTTCAATTCGCAGCACAACTACACATTCACACAACGAAAGGACAAGGACAGTAGAGAGAAAGTTCATCTATGCTTGAGCAGGGATTTGAACCCGGGCCCTCCCCATCACAGCCAGAAACCTCTGACCACAAGACAGGGCAGACGGTTTTTGATAATGTAATGTTCTTTGGTGAAAAAATGGTTAAAATCAGTCCAGTAGTTTTGGAGTCAAAACAAACAAAAAAGATATTTCCTCTTCATAATAGCAGTATAGATAAACATTTATCTTCTGAATCTCATCAGATTTTATTTTGCACCAGACTAAAAAGCATTTTGTACCATGCCCTAAGTCCTTGGTTTTGCAGGCATTTGGATTTCTGGATTTTTAACCAGAAGTATACTTACTTTTAAAACGTAATGAATGAAGGAACATATTCAAGTACTTAATTTTATGCTATTGCTATTTTCAGACCCCGAAGTTGTTTTTTGGGGAGGAAAACTAGGAAATAAGGAATCAAAAATTGAAAAAGTAGGAGAAAAATCACTTAAAAAAGTAAGAAAAAATAGGAAGAGATAGAAACTACACGCGTCAAGAGGTAACAAATTTAGCGTAAATTTTATTTCTAATGTAAAATAAACTAACAGTATTTTTGATTTAAAACTGCCCCAAAAATAAACTAACAGTTCTTTTGAAGTATTAAAGGGATTTAATGAAAGACCGAGTCGTCGCAAAAACAAAACGAAAGAAACAAATTGACAATCATAAGTATGAAAAATAAACTGGTAGAAACAAAGATATTAATTACAAAAATATGAAAATCCAAACAAAGAAACACCTTTCAACAATACGGTAATAAAAAGTTTAAGAGGTGAAAGGATAAAATGCACTATAGCAGTCGCAAAAAAAAAAAAAAAAAGTATTTTATTGGTTTGATGATTTTTTACTTCCTTCTGGTTCCAAAATTTTTGTCACAGAAAAAAAAGGAAAAATCCATGCATGGTAAACATGACATTCTTATCAAAGACAAAGATCAGTTACTAATGTTTCTCTGGGCATAAAAGGGAAGGTATGTCGTTTCTCTCAATCCTCACCATAGAACAAAAATATTCATTCGGAAACTGTTCACAAAATCGTGTGAGGGGGAGCACCTGGGATCAAATGCCTGCATATATCACATTCTCCCCCCCCCTCCTTTTGGTCAGGCCACCTTGACTACAATAACTTACAGTAGATACACCGCATCGGTATAATTTCCGCACCCCAAAAAGAGTAAGTTTTTAAAATTCAGAAATTTTTTTAATGTTCTGAAATGCCGCATTGCCATAAACGCAGCACTTAAAAATGATGAGCAACTCCTTGATATTGATGATGTATCAGAGTAGAAAATACCCATTGAAAAGAAAAAAAATACGATACTTATTTGCTTGCGGCTCTATCCCCCAACTTTTAAAAATGTGAAGAAATAAAAACCGAATCTCGCATGTAAATTGATTTCCGATTTTTCTACAAAAATCAGGAACGTTTTGCCATTCTAGTTTTGCTGTGTTTTTTTTTTTTTTTTTTTGCAAATACACTCTTTGCAAGTAAAGAAAATGAAATTTTATACATTTTATAATTGTGTTTACGATTTAGAATGAACAATTATAATATTTATATATGAAAAAAGTTAGTTTCCGCGATTATTTTTGAAGTGGTCCGTTTTTGTGAATTTTTGTTATCAGTCGCTTTTATTTTGTACTAACATCAATAATATATGTACAGTGTACAAGTTTTTCATTTATTGCTTCCTTATGTTCCTTTTAAGGTTTTACCTCGCCTTTCTATTGAAATAGAGGTCCATTTCAATTTTAATCATCTATACAAAAAATTGGCAAATAGGAGATTCGGCTTTTCCCGCACTTTTTGAACAGTTGGCCGTTTACTTTAATTAAAGCTTCTAATTGACGGGTAAATAATTTATAATTACATCAGAATATGCCAGTATCTATTTGTTTATTGTTTCGGTAAGACAGTAGGACTGAAGTTGGGGCAATAAAAAAAAAAGTGGATCATAAACGCTGCAACGGCAAAAAAAGTCACTTACGAAAATTTAACTTTTAAACACACAGACGCCGTGCCGTTCCTTCCAGAAATTACTGCAGTCAGTCAATGAAATGCTCAGGATCCACTTGTTTCTTTTGCTCTTCAAAATTGAAACATGCAGAAAATTATCGGTGCGGATTGTAAAAATAAGAATCAAAGCACAATTAGAACTGCTATACTAAAGAAAGAAAAAGTAGGAAAAAAAGGAAAAAGTAGGAAAATAAAGAGAGAGCTCTAAAAAGTAGGGAAAATAGGAACTCTTCGGGGTCTGTATTTTGCACAATGAAAGAACTAGGTTGAGTCAAAAGTTTTTTCGTATTTTCGCCAACAAAAGAAATGCACAACAGTCACACAATACTAAAGATTTATTCCTCGAAGTAAATTCCATTATGAAGTATGGTTTTGTGCCATCTGTGTGCCAAAAGTTGATTTCCATGCTTGTATCATTCGGGTGGCTTCAATGCAAAGAACTTGCGACACTCCGTCTTGACATCATTCACATTAACAAACTGCCGTCCGGACAGAAAATGGCCCAAGGATGAAAAAGATGATAATCCAAGGGAGCAAGGTCTGGGCTGCATGCTAGATGGGGCAAGACTACCTTGCAGGTCTTCAAATTTTTCCTCAGTCAATCTGGCTCTGTGTACTGGAGTGTTGTTATGTTGCAGGAGTGCACGTTGTCTGTTGACTAGTGCTGAATACCAAGCCTTCAGAATGTCGTATACTCTTTGCAGTTGTTGACTGTAGAGGTCTGAATCCACAGCACGGCCATGTGGAACAAACTCAAAGTGAACCACTCCCTCGAAATTCCACCACACGCCCAGCATGAACCTTCTGTTCAAAGCCACCTCGTTTGACAATGGGTTTTGAGGGATGTTGCCACTAATTTCCCATGTCTGGATTTCGGAAAAAGATCCATTTTTCATCTCCAGTAAATCATTCTGCGCCAAAACCGAAGATCTTGGGGGGTTGGAAAGCAGTTCTTTGCAGAGGTTCACTCGCTATTGCTACTGAGAGGGAGTCAATTCATGAGGAACTTCTAGACAGAGTCTAATCACGAGCCCCAGTAGGTGGAGGTATCGATTGATGGTACTTTGGGTAGGACCAAGTTCTGATGATAATGCTCGGGTGCTAGAGCTCGGCGGACATTGGATAGCTTCCAGCAAAACTTCATTACAGACAACAGATGGCCATCCAGATCTTGCTTTCTCTTCGAGGGTCGGATCACCTTCCTTGAAACACTTAAACCAATTTTGAGCAGTGCACTCATTCACAGAACCTGGACTCTCAACATCATTAGTTTCTCTTGCTGCTGCCCTTGCGTTAAGACCTCTTTTTCTAGGGGAAGCGCTAAATAACACGAATTGCCAGCTTATCATCCGCCATATCAAGAGACTGCAACGTCTACACAGGTACGAGAAATCACAGCAACTGATAAGGATTATCAAGTTCAAACTCTGCTCTACCATTTTAGATCAGTTGCGCAGAAACTGTAATTTGCACATGTCATATTCAGGACTGCCAATCCAGGACAGGGAAAATACGAAAAAACCTTTAACACAACCTGGCATTTACTCAACGTTCATAAATTAATGGCTAAGACAACTCTTTTTTTTTGATAAATTGAAATTAAAAAGGGTTAATAAGAAGTGCATACAACAGCAGCTTTCATACAAATAAAAATTTTCTTTAGAACTGTTCCATTTTGTCCATAATATTCCTAATATTTGTCTGAAGTTTAGTTTATTAGTGCAATACATTTGAATTTAGAGTGTAAATTTGAATATTCCTGCAAAAAAGATTAAAGCTAAAAAGTGTGTGCGTCGGAGGGGGGGGGGGGAGATTTTTTCTCTCAAAAGTATAGGCATTTCCTTATTTTCTTACAAAAAGGTAGGACAAAATTGAGCCCTGCTAATGTGTAATTGAATTATTGTTGCTGCATATTTTAAAGCACTTGAACTTTAAAAAATATATATTTAAAACCTAAAATTTCCCTATTGTATGATTGGGATTTGCTTAAGAACAAAACTGTCAGTCCTCTTTAACAGCAGGCTTAAAAAATGGCCATGCTTTACTAGCTTCAAAAAGACTAGTGATATTTTCCCACGTCTCTCTAATTTTTCAAATCTGATAATTTGTGGTTTTAGTAGTCTCTATGCCAAACTATTAAATTCAAGGAAAACTTGGTGTTTATGCTAACTTTGATGAAAAATTGATTTATCCAATGGAAATCTGAATTATAGGGAATGCCCTCGTTTTAATTTACTTTTTTGAAACTATGTTCCATCAGCTTGCTGCATCAAACAGCTCCAAAGGCTTACTGTGTTTGGTGATAGTTTTAACTAATAAAAACAGCAGTTTTTGAAAACTGATGCTGAATGAACCTTATTGCGATTCTTTTCTTTCTTTTTTTTTGTTTGGTAGTGTTTCTTTTCTAACATTTTCAATTAAAATTTTCTTTCCTAACTATGAGAAAAAAGCAAATTCTCTGTCCTTTCCAGATTTTTTTAGTTAATTTTCGAAATGAAGTTGCTTTTAAACTTTTTCAAACTTTCTATCCTTTATTTTTGTCAGTCATTCTTCTTTGTTACGGTTAAAATGGGTCAAGCCAAAAATTGGAATTTTTACAACCTTGAATTTAATAAAGTAAGAAATAATATCAGAAAGCACAAATTGCAGATTACTGCAGACATGTGTTTCAGCATTACAAGGAACTCCTTTCTCAATGCACAAATTTATTTATTTATCTTGAGTTCAATGTTATTTACTTCAGGAATATAATTTTTTCTAAGAAAAATTAATGTTAAATCAAACACAAGGAAGCAAAACTTAAAATTCCAATTTGAACCTTTTTTTCCTTAACAAGGATGAGTTTTAGATAAATTTAAAAAATTTGTCATGTTATTAAAGTGCATTGAAACATTGTTTGCACCACAGGCTGCAAAATTTCATGGCTATATAAAAGAGAGTTCAGTCAGACATCCTACACATACACAGTGAATGTTTTGTCTGAGAAAACAATACTATATTCTGAGTATACATGAAAAAGTTGACAATTTTTTTATTGAATAAAAAGCAATGAGTGAGGTATACAAAATTACATCTCAAGCAAAGGAATTAATTATAATATCACCAATTAGAATTTGCGATTCACTTGATTGAAAAGGCGATCTTTAATTATTTGTGACATTAGTCCATGAATAACTTCAATAGTTATTTTACAACTATCTTTGGTAGCTTTGGCAAGTTTATCTTCTGTTTTTTTCTCATGAGGATCCATTCCCAAAACAAAGCCACAACGTCCAAGTTGAGATTCAGATTGTTCAAGTTTATCAGATAAATCAGATACTTGACCAGTTGTGTACTCAGCATTCTAAAAAAAAATAATACATGTGAAATAAATTCAGAAATGAATAATAGAAATAAAAGTATAAAATTCAAATAATGAAATAATAATGTGCAAGTGTAAATGCTTTTATCTATTCTCTTTCCTTTTTACTCTGTTCAACAGTGAAAGTTTCAGAAATTCTCAAAACAAACATTTTTTTAGAAAAAAAGAGATGTGTTCTAATCCTAAATTTAGCTTTAAAAAGTCAAAATATTGTGCATATAAATACAAATGTGATGAACAGCAACAGGCAAAATGCCTAGCTAGGCTGGTCGTAGTCAATTTATTGGGTCCCAATGAAGATCAATAAACCTCCTTAAGCTATCTACCCCCTTGCTGATTCTAGCCTCTTCTCGCAAGTGCCCACAATCCTACTAAAGTAGTAATTTTGAACATTTAAAGTAAAGGGGGGAGGAATCAGAGGTAGTGAGATAAAAGCATAGCGAACAGTACTGGATTTCCAGTGAACAACCAAAACACAAGCACCCATGTTAAATACCTTAATTATTTTAGCATACATCGAGAAAATAATGTAGTTCAACTGCATAAAATTATATAATTCAACTTTATATTTAAAATACAAACTTTAAACTAAAATACAAAAAATCTGTAATAACCGAAAATCAACCAGTAATAATTAAAAGCAAAATTGCAAAATTAAATAAGTATGAAATTAAACAAAACAAAAGTTATTAATTTTAGTTTTTTAAAAAATAAGCAAATCTGATGTAGCAAGTGTTAAAATAATTTCTAATTGCCAAAAATATAAACATATTTATAAGATGCCAAAGGATTGAAATCTCAAACAAGAGCAGTCAATTTTTTGCGAATCAAATTCAACATTGGCATGTTTCCCATTAAATAAATTTATTTATTACTAAAATTAAACGGAAAATATGCTAATTAAAGGTAGAGTATGTGAAAATTACACTGATTAACCAAAATATTTAACTATTTGCAAGATGCAATAATATTGATATTTCAAGCACTAGAAGCAATTATTATGCACAAAGTCTGAGTAAGTTCAAGGTTGGCGTATTTCCCACAAAATAAAATTATCTAAGTTCTGTTAGAATTAAACATAAAATGTGCTAATCTAAGGTAGCATATCCAAAAATAACATTTGATAAGACAATATATTTCAATATTTGCAGGATGCAAAAATATTGAAATTTCAAACCAAGAGCAATTCTTCGCGAAGCGAAATCCGCATAAGTCCAATGCTGTCATGGTATCCAAAATAATTCCTTTGCTAATTATCGAACTTAAACAAAAAATAAGCTAATCTAAGGTAACATATGTCAAAATACCTTCCGATTGAAAAAAATATTAAAATATTTGCAAGGTGAAAAAGGATTGAAATCATTGAGAAGGAATAGATGGAGAG
Source organism: Uloborus diversus (assembly GCF_026930045.1). Classification (NCBI taxonomy): domain Eukaryota; kingdom Metazoa; phylum Arthropoda; class Arachnida; order Araneae; family Uloboridae; genus Uloborus; species Uloborus diversus. The sequence goes on along the minus strand of NW_026557945.1, from coordinate 44,865 downwards.
AGTGCAACCCTACTATCCTGATTCGGCAACAGTACCATGTGACTTGGGGAGCAATTTCGAGTTGACTGTAACCGCTGAAGAAGTTTTCATTAGCTGAAGCCATGCATGAAAACAACCTTTAACTGCAGAAGGGAAAAATTAGATTTATAGTAATAGTGCAGTATTCTAGCATTGTAAACTGTGAGGAAAAAGCCACACCAGGAGGTCCAGTAACTTTTCCCTAGCATGTGCAAATGTTTTTTACTTCTAAATAAAGAAAAAATAACATTTATATGCATTCAACGAGTACATATTCCACAGTTGCCTATAATTTTTAAATTTTTGTACTTATTTTACCTATAAAAGTTATAAAACATTGTATATCTTGAGTGCAAATAACATTTTAGTTCCATAAAAACACTTTTTGCTTAACTAGTAATTATTTTAACGGCTCTTAAGCATTTTGTGTACATTTGCTTTGTTGGCGAGAATCTTCTCGCCAAGCTCCTGTGAACAGCAGATGCGCAAGAATAAAGATTTGCTATTTTTATGCTTCAATTTAAATACTAGTATGCCTGCGTATGAAATCATTTCAAAACATTGATTACAATACATATGAATACATAAATTTTCAGTCAATAACAGAACACTTTAAACTATTTGTACAAGCCCGTCATTTCAAAAGAATAAACATCAAAATACATGAAAAATGCAATTACATTATATTTTAAAATCCGGAAAGAAGTGGGGAGTGGGAGTTTGAATGATTGGCCTGTATTTGTATCCGTTATTTATTCATTTATTTATTTATTATGCGGAAAGGAGTTGGAGCCAGAGTTGCTCTGATTTGTAGCCCCGATTTCATAATAAGCGCCGTCGCGTCGTCTGAATAATATTTAATGCCAAAAGAGCGATTGCGTGCCAAAACGGGACAACTTCCCAGCCAAACAAGTCACCTGACCTGGGAAACATTGAGTCTCAAGCTTATTTCACTGAGACATTTGCTATGGCTCCCTCCATTAGTATTCCTTCTCAATGATTGAAATCTCTAACCCGGAAGCAATTTTTCGTGATGTTGCAAATTGAACACATGTTCAGAAAACTGCTTTGGTGACACATTCTTTAAACATTTTTAAGCACAATCCAATCATTTTTGAGAGAATTCAAGCACTAAACTTTTTCAAGGCTTTAAAACTATTTCAAGAATTTTAGAAGCACTTAAAAGTGAATTTTTTTTTTCAAGCACTTTTCAAGGTTTTTCAATGGCATACGAACCCTGGAGACATAAGATGGAATGTAATACGAGTAAAATAAATAGGTTCAAAAATTATACAGGGAATTTTAAAAATATCCATTGTTGCCTCAGAACAACAGAAGGACATCTTACTGTTGCTCTGGGGTGATGATGTATTCATTTTTGCTTCTTGGGCTGAATTAAAGTGCCTCGAAAAAAGGGTGAGGGCTGTGAGATGGTTACTCACATCCTTTTCTAATGCTTTAATCTTGTGTCACTCACTCTGATGACACAAGATTAAAACAATAGCTAAACAACTCACTGTGAGAAAGGAGTGTGGTGGGGGGGAGCAACCTTGAAGAACTAACAATTTAATTTGTGAAAAACAGCATGTACAATTTCTGATTGTTGAAACAGATTAAAACTCAACTAGTGATCAGTATTCTTAATGCTCAACGTAGAACTCATTATAAATTTTAAACAATACTTTATTACGCATAACTTAAATATTTACAGGCAGCACATCTGAAACAGCAAATAACACAATGAACTTGCAAAACCATTGTCACAATCTAAGAAATCAGAAACACACTTCACTCTTGCCAAACAAAGTTACGAACAGAGAGCTCAAGTCTTACACCGTTACTAATTAGTATTATAACTACACTGCGGTGCTAAGCACAAATGTTGTATCTGCACTTTTTTCTCAAAATTGAATTATTGTCACCAGATGGTTCTTTGTCACATATTTTATTCTAATACAATGTTTCATAGTCATTTGTCGACGGGAAACATTTTTAAAAAAATTCTGAAAAAGTTTCATCTGAATCAAATACATGGAGATGCACAACTTTAAACGGGAATTTCTCATTTTGAACTCAGCTGCAGATACCAATTTTGCGCTTAGCACGGCAGTACAGCTCAGTTTTTTACTGGTGTTGTAAGAGTTACATAAATACAAAGACTTTATTTTTATCTTGAGAATATATTTCAGTTTACTAGAAGATTCATAAAAACAAGAAATGAAACGTTACTGTCAAACAGATATTTCAACAACTACATAAAATTATCTATGTACAATTATAATGCTCTAAAGAGTTAAACAACTAAAAAAAAAAAAAAATTGCTATGGCTGGTAGCAAGGTGGTTTGTATCAGTTAATCATCACAAATAAACCGTACTTCTTCATATTAAAAACAATTTACAAATGAATAAGCAGACTTTAGGAAGAAAGATTAGAAATTCTTACTGTAAGTAAGCTGGATGAACTAAGAGTATTGACCCAGTATTTATTCCATAAAGAATCTAGAAGTCTGCGATCTAGCTTGGATTTAAAGTAAGAAACATCCAAAGAGTAATACTGTTTACAATGTACTCCAAAATCTTCTATTTTGTTCAATGGAATGGTTTGATATTCTGATGGACCTTCATCAGGTGGTTTAAATCCCTGCAAAAAAACAATAATAACAATTTCAATGAAACTACAGATAAAAGAAATGCAAATTTTAAGAGACTAAGGAATAGCTTAAAGATGCTGAAAACGCATAAGCTAACACTGACGAGACATTAAAAAAATAAATAATTGCAATTAAAAACTATGCTGATTTAAGGTAGTATATGAGGTAGTGACAAGCAAAGGGATGTAATGCCAAAAATTATAAAAAAAATTAAGATAACCTGAACAAATGGTAGGAGAGCCTCTTTTCTATATCGGGGAAAGAGATATAACTAGCATATCTGGTAAGTGCTGCTAGACAGCAGGATATGGGGGGGGGGGCTGGGATCAATGACAGCCTACCTAGGATCTGAACTTTAAATGCATTTATTTCAAAACTTAAAAAAAAAAAAAAAAAAACATTTAAATCCCTTTGCTTTTCACTGCCACATAAGTCTGTTTCTTCTGACTTTTGAAATTATGGTAAGATTTACAGGATGCAAAAGGACTGAAGAATCAAACACTGCATGTAATATTCAGGGAAGCACATGTTAGTTTGTTTTTAAATATAGCTTTCAACTTATATACATAAAAAAGCATGAAAACTTGATTAAAATTGAAGGACTTTTTAACACACTAATATGAAGTTAAAATTAATGATATTGTCAAAAGTATTTAAAAAAAAAAAAAAAAAAGAAAAATGAAACAAACTGATTTTTTTTTTTGTTTTGAAAAAGCAGAATTTTTTTATTTCTTAAAAAATTTAAAAGGACCAAGTCCATTACCAATCAGAAAAGGCTCATTCTTGCCACAACATATTTTGCTATGCTTCAAAAGCATAAAAATACTTTTAAAAAAAGGAAATAAAGATCCCCAATAATTGAAGATAAAAAGTTTTATAAGGAGATTTTTCCACACAAGAACAGTAGCTCCAAAGGCAAAAGAGGAAAGGCTGTACATATTGAAAATTAACTTGTACTGGAAAGTGGGTTCATTAACACAATCTAAAGGGTAAAAAATCACAGGATAAGAATGTCCATGCATCCATATCAATATCAAGGTAGAACATGAATCAAATTGGAGAGACATGTTCGGAGTAGTACATAATGAGGAGCTAACACTGATTAAGTAGTATTGTATCTACTGTATATGATGATGGATACATTTGAGCCTTTTGAAAGTCTAATCTCTGGAATATGAGCAGAGACACAAGGAATTAATAACACAACCATGTTGCAGTGTCAGTCAAAATACAAAAAGAACCACCAACATGATATCCTAAACCAACCAACAGTTTCTCCACTACATTGCACTTTCTGATTTGTAGCAACCAGTGATTTATAGTCTGTATCAAGTCCTATATTTATTTATGTAAGTGATTTTATAAAATTTAAACTTATCACCAAATTAGAACAAGGCACACAAAGGAAACAATTTAATTCTTAAAGTCCAAGTTCCTAAGTTCCAAGTTTTGAGTATAGGAACAATGTATGAGGTAAACCAACAAAATTTGGATGGTTAAAAGGTAAGATTTGAACAGTGTCATGGTGCGTTTCAACTGATAACCCAATCGTATGGAAAATTAAGATTTATTAAAAGCTTTCATATTAATAAAAACAACAAGAACAAAAATTTTGTAGTTTTTCTCTGATTTAATTTTTGATTTCACATGTAAAAATTCGCCATATCAAAACTCAGTAAAAAAAAGATTTAATCACGTTTATACAGTTGGAACACTTATGATGAGGTTCCAGATTTAACAAGAAAAAAAGAATATTTGTTTGGCAGGATGTTGTAAATGTATTGGAAAAGACTTTTATAACCAGTTTTCTTTTTTTTCTTTTTTTACTTTCTTCGGATTTAACAAAGGGAATAATGCAAACAAGAAATAACTAAATGAAAATAATTTCTACAAAATTAAAAGGAAAAAAAGACTATCTCAAACCCTTCTTTTAAAATTGTGATGTGCAAAGAATTGTACACAAGATTCAGACAAGAAAACTAATTAAAATATGGACATATGCTTGTCTAGCAGAAGCAGTTCAGAATTCTATATTTGATTAAAATAAGAATTTCTTGTCTCTCATTTTAGGACAAGAAATTCTTATTTTAATCTTGACTTGGTTTGAAGGACTTGGTTTATTGAGCATTTTGCTGTGTCTCCAGCTTTTTGTTATACGCTTCTTGCTGTATAACCAAAATACAGTTGAACTCTTTCAATATGACAACGGTTAATAAGAAATCATGGCTAAAACGTACATTTTGTTAGTCAAGTTCAGTTTGTTATTTCCTATTAACCAAGTTCAACTGCACTAGTAAAAACAAAAACTACACGGAGTAAGCTACATAAGTTGAATCGTATTATGAAACACATGTCTCCAAACACTCACCATTAACTGATTTGAACAAAACATAAATATTATTTCTATGCAGAAGTTTAAAAATGAAGAACATTGTGTTAACAGCAGCAGGACGGGGGTGGGGTGGGTGGGGAGAGATACAGGTGTGGAGCAAGCTATTGTTAGTTAGTGCATTTACAATCCCACTTCCTAAGCTCTTCCTAAACCCACTTTTAACAGAAACAGAAACATTTATTTATTTTTTAACATTGTATTGTGCAACAGTAGTTCTTTTCCTAATTCAGAAAATAATTTGTTGCCATTCATTTCACTCTTATATGGCGCGCAGTCAGAATTTACCTTTTTTTTGGGGGGGGGGTCATATTAGTCTTTGCAAGTATATGAACAACCTCCTCAGGATTAGCAATATGTGTCGAAACCGAAAAGGTGACTTAAAATCTATTTTTGTAAAGAACCATTTTAAAAAACACTGCTTTTTTAAGGACATATCACTTACTTTCTATATGAATAAGTAACTTATTTTTGAATTTAATAGGTCTCACAAAAAATATCTTACTTTAGGATAGGTTCGAAAAGCACCCAAGTTCACTTTGCCAGCTGAAATTGTTCGAACTGGATCAATCTAAAATAAGAAAAAAGAAACATATAAAAGATAATACTTTGATGACACAAATAGCAAAAAAACTCCATTTTTATTAACTAAACATTGGCCACATTTTCATGCACATCAAATCTTCAAAGGAATATTAAAGTAACTTCATAAATTATTAGCACACATGACCTACAAAATTCAAACTATCTGCAAAATTATTAAACACACACAAAGAAAAGCACTAAATTTTAACTATATTCGGGAATGCAGAATTCTAGAAAATAAAAGTTTTCCAGTTTATTGAAAGTGCAAAAACTCAAAAAACTCATTTAAACATATTCAATATAATAAAGTTACAAGAAACTGAGAAGTAAAACTTCTATGTTATCTTAGAATAGAAACAGCATACGACAAAAATCAAGATATGAAAACCAGCCTATTCTTGAAATCTTGATTTTAAAACAACTTCACTTTACAATAATTGCACTCAAGTAGATAATTATGAATTTCCAGTTTTAAATTTCTTAATTTCCCTTCATTTTCATGTTTTCCACAATATTTAATTCTTACTTTAGCACTGTTCATTTAAAAACGGATTGTAGAAGTTTGAATTTTTCAGTTTGCATCGTATAAAAACAAGTTAGTCAAATAAAAAATACAATTATATAACTTAAATCTATTTTAGAAAAATAAATATTAGTGGTTCCTAAAGAAGCTATTATTTGCTGTAATTAATGTAAGTTCCTTTTGTTCTAGTAAAGTTCTTCAGTTTTAAAAATTGCATATGGAGCTGCCAAGATCTATTACTAATAAAGGTTTAAGCAATATTTTCAGGAGAGGATAAGGGGATTTAAACAACAAAAAAAAAAAAAAAAAATGCTATTTGTATTTAACTTTCAGATATTTAACAAAACCTTGTAAGCTGACAGATAACGAATGTTTGAGGGAAAGCAAAAGATTCTCATCAGAACTTTATATTTCTGAAACAGGGGAAGAAACACTCTTCCATGTGATCCCCTTTTCAAAATGTAGATTTCAGGATATCAGAGGTATAAAAGATGGCAAAAACTTTCTCATGTATTACAGCACAATTGGGATTGCTAAAAAATTAAAATTTTTGGGCACATAAGCATGTTTTTATGTGCCTAGCCTCAAACATAAAAAGAGAGGAGAAAAAATATTTAGGACCTCAGCAAAATAATAAATTCTTTTAAAGTACTTAAAAAATAATAAAAAAAGTGAGAAATAAAAATTAGGACATCTTAAGGATTTTGAGGATTGTACGAATCTTGGGCATTATATGCATGTGCAAGAGTGAGTACATGCATTGGAAAATAAATTGCTGGGTACAGTTCTTACATCTACTCAAGAACCACTGTGATTTAGGACATTTTATACAACTTGAGAAATAGGCAAGCTTGATTCTACCCCCTGCATTTCACAATTGAGGCACTTTGTGTCCAAAAATAAATTAATTAATTTAAAAAAATCTTTTCAGCTAATTTTACAGGAGAGACAAAACATTTTGTGCTCTGCAGACTTGACTTTTATAAAATATTTTGGTAGTTGTTTGAAAAAAATCTTTGGTGTAAACTCATAGTTGTTCAATTTTTTAACTTAGTAGTATTGCCATTTTTATTTACAGACTAATGGTACCCACACCGCTTTGCCCATACTAGGAAATTAAAAGGTCTTTTGGTTCGCCTGTATATTTACAAATAATGTATGGTGAATTTTCTCGCCAACTGGCTTGTGCCCATGTTACGGTTCCACGTTATGAGAATTTTGTTATTTACTCGTCCATCTTATGATAATTTTGTTCTTAAAACTAGAATAGAAAAAGAACCACATCAAATTTTCGAAAAATCGCTTTACAGTGAACACTCCCATACTACAAACTAACTTTGTGCCAAATTTTATGAAAATCTACCGAACAGTCTAGGCGCTATGTGCGTCACAGAGATCCTGACAGACAGAGAGAGAGAGAGAGATCTGGACAGAGAGACTTTCAGCTTTATTATTAGTAAAGATAAAAGTAATTTGGATTGAGTTGGTATTTAAATTAATCAGCATTTTTTTTTTTTTTAATTTCCATTTAAATTTAAGCAGTATCTCAATTTTATGCTATGTACAACCAAAAATGTGAGTTGATTAAGGAATTTATTATAATAATGTTTCCATCTGATGGAGAAGGGTTCATAAATTGTGATCATGATAGTATGAAAAAAGTATTAAATTATGAAGGAAAAAGTCACACAGTGAGCTGGTCTTAATACTCAACACCTCTTGTTTTTATGTTACATTACATTTTTAAGTGGAATATCATTAATATAAATGAGGTTTATGAGCATTATAATAAATTTATACAAAAAAATAAAATGCTAATAAAGGAAGGAAAAAATACCACTATTGCCACAAAAGGTTCCTGAAACTGCTGGTTTAACATCTGAGTACTAACATCAATACCAGATAGCCAACAACCATACCCAGGATGACTATGATACCAACCAATGACATTTTCCAATCGTCCAACCTAAATAAATGAACAATAATATAAAATATAGTAATGTAAAGTAAAATAAAAAATTACATTGCCTCCCTCAAGGCCATTAAATATTTCATTTTTAACAACTTTTGCTTGGATGTTTATAGAATAAATTACTGAAATAAAAACTTTTGAGAGCAAAATATAGAATAAAGTTTTACTGGTTATATGGATCTCTAAATAAAACCGATATTCTCCTCGTTCATTTCACGTTTTTGAAAATCTGGATCAGTATCAAGTTTGAGCGTTTTAAGAGTAAAAGCATTCCGACAACTCTCAAAAGTGAACATAGAAATCATAATTAAACAACTCAAGCCATAACTCACAACCCTTTGTAAATATCCTTACCATACTATACTTTTACATACTATTTCCTACTTTTTAAAACACTTATTTTCAAAAAGTAAACACAAGAAAACGCTTCGGATTTCTTTTTATCTGGAAAGTAGGAAGTAAACTTAAAAGCAAATTCCAATTTTTGAAAAAAAATTTCACTCTAAAAGAAAAAAAAAACAAAAAGGCAGGAGTTTTTATATGTGTTTTTAAAAATAATTGCAAAATAGTAGTTTTTGGGCATATTTTGACTAAAATAGCAGTCGCCTTTGATTCAAAATAATAGCTTTTGTCTCTTTTCTTGTCGCAAATGGCAGCTCTGCAACATTAAAACTCTTAAGTGAGCACCACTATATCATCCATTTGAATGTTTGCTTAGATAAATTAAGATTACCCAAAAATAAGAATGATGCTTGAATATGACTGCAAAGGATCGACAAAGCTATACTACTTCATAGCTAAAATAACTGATATGATTGCTAAAATTTTAAGCAAGGCAAAAAATAATGGACAAATTCATGAGTTATGAGTAATTCTCAACATTTTTGTACTTATGCATAATTTTACAAGTCACAATTCCCCTATTGTGATACACTGTCACCATCCAAAACGTCTTTAATAAATCTTTTAGACCAATTTTGTTTTATAAAATTTTTGTAAACTTAACACAGGATTGAATTTATTGAAAATTATGAGAGATGTATTTTCTTTCACCAACTAAAACGCAACTGGATCGAATTTAAGAGTGAGTGAGGTTTATATGCTGCTGCAAGTCCTCTACTATAGAGTAAAAAATTAAGAGCTGAAAATGATAGCAAACACAAAATTAGCAATGTCCAAGCACTAAAATTACATAGCAAACAAAAACAGGTGAGTTTTATAGAGGTAGAGATGCATAAAGAGGTTTTTAAATGCGTAAGAAATCGGGACTGATACATATAGAACGGCAAAAATGTGTAGCTTTTAAAGCATAAAAGATGGCATGCTTGTAATTGTTATATTACTCCCTCAACAGAAGGCAATGATTCAGTTTTATGAGAGTTCTGCTGTTACATACTACTAAAAATTCATTATAGAATAAAAAAGGAAAAATACAAGCAAAATGGCAAATAGAGAATAAAATGTTGCATAGCTTAAAAACTACTATAGTGTTCGAATTAATCGGGACAAAGATATTTTTGGGGGGACTTTCAACTTGGTTGCCAGCTGGATGTCAGTTTTGACTGTGTAAAACTACTCTGGATGAAAAGTTGGGAACATTGAAAAAATCTTTAGTTTGTTTCTGTGAGAGAGAAAAGACATTTTCCATTCTTCCATTACAGTGTACGAAATATGCTACAATACCTAGAGAGTTAGAGAGGGGACAATGCCAAATTGGACTAAACAGGCACAAATCCATTTGGTAAAAAAAAATTTCCTGCAGTTGGTATTGAAAAATCAAAATTTTCAGGACGAATTCTCTTTTGGACAACAGTGTAAGGCCTCCACTGTAGTCTCGAACAATGAATATCAGTATCAATAGGCAATAAATACCTCATAATGTATTGGCTCAGTTCTTGTAGTGTAAACTAGCAAACTTTCTTGTAGGTCTAACAACGCTATTTCCGAGTAAGAACTGATCCTATTTTGGAGCTTTTTCTTTTCTCCTTCACGAAGAAAATTATTCAGTTAAATGCATTTCTTCAGATGCTCGGAGAATTTTGATTTTCTAATACTAACAACGGAAGTAGTATTTTTTACAGATATAGTTGCATGTGTATTAGGGTGGGCCGAAATAAGCCGAAAATTTTTTTTTTTCGAAATCAATTTTTGGATAGCGCGCAAAAGTTGTGTAGTGAGCTAGTTAGCACTCACAAAAAATTTCTTGGATATTAAAAAATATCTAGCCGGCGCTATTTGACACTGAAAATCCGAAAAAAAAGATAAAAATGAATTTTTGTCGAAATTTTTAAAAAAAAACTAAATTACAAATATTTTGCAGGAATGCACAGAAAATGTTTTATAATGAGCCAGTTCGAGCCCATAAAATGTTTCATTGATTTTAATGAGCATTTAACCGCTTATTTCCGACATCAAAAATTGAAGAAAAATGAAAAAATATTGAATTTCTTTAAAAAACATTGTGAAAATTATTTTTCAAAAATAAATCATAGACTAATTAATTAAATTAACTAGTAATCATTATAACGCAATAGTATCATACATTTTCAAGAATTACATATAGATATAATAAAATTTTGAAAAAGAAATCTTCAAATTTGATTTATAATACCTCATGCATAATGAATATTATTTTTTGGAATAATGTTTTCCCTTGTTATCAAATGATGGAAATTCTTTCCTAGCTTGAAGTTTGGCACGAATGTATCCATCTCGTGCAGTTTCACCTCGAACTTTTATTGCAGCTTCGGTTATTGGTTTCACACAACGTTTCACAGCTTGCGTGTGACAGGGAAATTTCTCGAAAGTGAACTCTGTAAGCTGTTCTTTACACATTTCTTTCAATTGTTAGTCTTTTAGATGCATTGTAAGAGGTGGCTCTGTTACAACACAGTTTGCCGAATCAACTAAATCAACATAATCAACTGCTTCAAAATTGAGTTTAGGACGCTTAAAAAATCGTACACCATCCGAGCTCTTCGTCTTCTTATTTCTAGAGTTTAGAATGCGCCTAACAGCTAATTCCCAAATGTATTTTCTTGAATCAAACAACATTGTCAACAGTAGCTGTTCAGGATGAGCGAAATATGCATTATTTGAGAGAACTTTGAAAATTATCCACTTAACGTTGTCTGGAGACTGCCTTGCAAGAGAAATCATTTTCCAAAAATACTGACAGTTCCATACTGACCATACTGACCGGCACCATACTGACAGTTCGGTTTCATTTTTATTTCAAACCACATTGGAACATAAACTAACATTACATACTTTACAAGCATTGTAAGATTTTCTGATGGAGTTGGAGTGCCTATATACAAGGGTAAAAAACGGTTTGCAGTTGTCAGCCATTGCGCATGACTGAGTTTGCCTGGGCTACTGTCAGTCATGCTAGAAGGACAACTACCATCTTTTATGGCAAGACAGATTCTATACAAATATTGTTGTTCAGTACTTAAATTTTTTATATCTTCCATGTCCAAAACCAGAAGATTGAAGTCAATTTTATCAAATTTGACCACCGGATTTTTTTTCACAATCTCTAAGAAGTTGTCCGACAGCTCCAGAATATGAAAGTGGCCCCTTTGTGCAACCGTCCAATTCCAGAATAAGATGCCTCAGTGACAACTCATTAGTATGCAGCAGACATATGTTCCACTGTAAAAGTCTTTTGAGATATGTCTCAAGTACACGAATTACTCCACCTTTCCATCCCGTATTTACATTTGTTCCGTCGCATCCAGTAACCGATAAGTTAAGCAAGCTCATAATATACTTTTTTGCAGAGCCTATAATACCTTGAAAAATTTCTTTTGCACTTTCACCAACTGTTAGTGACAAATGACCAATGTACTTGCTACCTGGTTCTTCTATCAGTGCTACATGTGCTTCAGATGCTAATTTTTGGTGGCAGATATCTTTTTAAGGGTGTCATCTTTGCGGCCGTCAAAATACAAACTCTTTATAGCTGTCCCTTTAATTGCTCTTAAATCCCTTTCTCTTAGCTCGCTCCTTTTTTTATAGACTTCCCTCCGTACTTTATTTTTATCGACTATGTATTTTTGCTTTGTTTAGGAGAAACTATTCGAAATCAGCGAGAACTTCTGTAGCAATTTTAGTCACTGCTCTAATTGAAGCGCCAGTTAGATCCGCTGCTAAAGCTGTATGAGGCATAGAAAGTCTCATTTGACTTGTCGTTGTTGATGGCGCATCAGTTCGCTTACATTTTCTTGAATGCGGATAATTCAATTTAAAATTGTCATCTGTAATTTTTGTGCTTTCTCTTGATTCAAGCTATGTTTCAGGATAAAATAGTTATAAAATAATCTTAGGAATAATAGAAGCAGTTGAGCGCCGTTTATTATCCAGAAAAAACAATTGGAACCGAAGATTAAAAAAAATTACCATCTTATGTAACTATCTTTTATTTGAGTCTGTGCATTTTTTAAAATTGGCGTACAAATGTCGCATAGAATTGATTGAATTTTCACTGTTTTTTCTAAGTAATGTATTGCGTAACATTTCAGTATTAATTTATTTCAAAACTACATTAATTTTTTTTTTCTCATTTCTCCCATGTTTCAGTCTTAAAGGAGCGTAGCTAAATATTCTGCAAAATGTATAAAAGTCTTTGAGGATTTCATCTAATTCACTGACAGATATTTCTAATGTTTGCTGAAACTAGCTTCAAACTTTTATTTTTGACCCCCCCCCCTTTTTTTTTTTTGAAAAAAAGTGCATTTTTGCCCTTTTTTTAGTTTTTCAAGGTCACATAGCGACGGCTAAATATTAAACAAATTTAGCGAAATTTTTTATAGGTAATAACGGACCCATATAGCAACTTTTCCGCACTATCCAAAAACAGATTTCCAAAAAAAGTTTTTTCGGCCCACCCTAATGTGTATTAAGTATGATTACCTTTGCTAACTTTCTAAGAGTTATATCCTTTTTTAACATGCTAAGATGAACGAATGCAAAACTTAACTTCCTCTTCTCTGAAAAACAATCCTACTCGTCTGGTCAGTGCTAATTCTGTATTGGCTACCAGTTTGTTTGGCACTCTTGGCTTCCTTAAGAGGTTTTCCACCTCCAGCACAGTCACTCCTATGCCGGGCTGAAGAGTGCTAATAAGCACGAAACTGCAGTCCTCGGCTGGAATTGACAGGGCTGGCAGTGTATTTCCGCCTTAGCCCATGCTTTAGGGCGATAACTTAATGAATAATCTGAAGGATTGTTCAATATTCATAATTTTTCATCTAAACCAGTTTTAATTAATTAAAACTCATATCCACTCATATCCAGACATAGAAAAGCTAATGGGACCTGCTGGAACTAACTGGCATACAACTTGAAATTCTGCAAAATAATAGCTTTTTCCCAAATAATTCAAACACTATAGTAGTAATATTTATTTTTAAAAATCGCAAAACTAATGGTTGCCATCTCAATACAAACCTGCTTTGCACTTTCTGTATAAGCTGCCATGTATTCATATGCTTGTGCCTGAGCATTCACTCTCGTTTCAGTACCTTCAACAGGCAATGCAAAAGAATCCATAACAATCATTGTTGTAACGTCCACTTTGCCAATAAGCATACCCATAACTTCCAAAGTGCCACCAGAACGTGCATGCATTACCATTTTCAGCAAAGCAAGAGCAGAAATTTTAATATCTTTGAAGAAATGGGGGCTGAAAAGAATAAAGAAAAAATGTCAGCTGGAGTAAGTGTTTACAACAAGGGTAGCTATTAAATATATAAATGGATGTTCCCAACATAATATTTTTTTTAATAGAAAACAATAAAAGAATTATAAGCAGAAATCTTTACTAACATAATTAATCTGAAAATTACTGCAGAACACTTAGTAATGGTAGCAGCTTAGGATAATTCAAGACATTTGGTTCGCCATTTTTTTATTGTCAATTTTTTTTAACCTGCAACACAACAAGGAAGGGGGTGAAAAGTTTGACGAGTGTATCTGTCTCTGACACCAAAAATTAATAAACCAATTTTGCTTTTCTTATCAGGGATAAATGAAGACATGGGCCCAAGACACCAAATTAGTAGCTTCAGTATCAAAGATTGAATTAATTTCATATATCACATTCCCCAAAGCAGAATACTACTAAATTTGCGACGTACATTACAGAACAGATGCCTGAGCTGCAGAACAATTCTGTTCAAATGTGAGAGAAAAACGGTACAGATGTGATATACCCCACCATTTGGCGACATCCGATTTTTTGCACAAAATTGAAATATTTTTCTCACCAATGAGGCGATAATTTTTTAAGCATGGCATCCTGGCAAAAGTAATCTGTGTTTAGCAACCCAAAGGCAATCTTAGATCTGTTCAAACTTGTTTACTTGGGTTGTTTACTCGGTTTCACGCAGGAGAGATACGTGTTGTTTCGTGCAATATACCTTACAGGAAAGCTTATTTTGTGCTAGTTTAAATTCAGTAGTGTTTTGAAGTAAAAACATTAGAAAATGCCAGTTTCTTCAAACTTGAACATTAATTAAAAGTTAACTCCAACGTGTTGTGTATCTGTAACGTGTCATTATCATATGATGTATTGTTTTAGACTGAGTGTGAGGATTTATACCATAAAAAGGTAAGTTCTTTATTTTAGAATTAAAAAAAAAAACTCTCACTTCCGAAATTCTTTGTTTTTACAAATCCTTGAGGGGTTCTTGTAGTTTTTAACTTTATTTTTACTGTATGTAAATTAATTTTACAAAAATAGTACGGTTATTTTGTTCTAAAAGTTAATTCTTATCGATGCCACAAATTATTTAGACATTCTATTAACGTGCTTCCTTTAGGTACTGAATTTCTGAAAATAAGTTGACTCCAACATTTTATAAAAATATAAAGGTGTTATTTTATGTAAAATATAATAGGTATTTTGAAAGCATGTCTGGATAGCAAATAAATGTATGGTATTTTTGTCTTGTTTATGTTAAGGATGTTCTGTTGAGACATATCTACTATTCATACATTGAAATTTGAGTAACTAAGCGCTTTTTTGGCTGAAAATGTTATTGGTTTTGGAGATGTTTTCCGCTTTAAACATCGCAATTCGAATAGCTTTGCTCTTTTTCTAGCAGAGTATGAGAAAAGTTTTTGTCCGATGAAATGCATGTCGGAAAAATAGCTTTTATTTCTATTGGTACATATCTCATTGGTGAGCTATTATAGTAATTTGTTAATTTAATCATTTTAAATACTTTCTAGCAATTGTTCTTTGTGTACAAAAACTTTCTAGTTTCTGGTATTTTTGAAGCGTATATTCGTGATGTTTTTTTGTTGTGGTTTTATGTTGTTTTTTATATATATTGTGTTCTGAAGTGCTTTGATCATGTTTTTTTATCTGATTTTTTCCTGTTGGCACTAAAAAAGCATCGCTAAGAACTATGTATGACGTATGTCGTCATACATCGTTTTCCTGGCGATGCTTTCTTGGCGCCAACAGGAAAAAGTCGCCAAGAGTGGGGTATATCACATCAGTTCCAGAAAAACTAAGACAAATTTTCTGCAGGAAGTCTAGATTTCTGCAGAAACTGCAGATTTTCTACAAATGTCTTCCAACTCAAGATAGAATTTTGCAGAAACGCTGCACACTACTTTAAATTAGAAGAAAATCTAAAATTCTAGCAAATCAAGATATATCGTGTGGAAAGCTTACGAAAAATGTTGAATTCGATAAGTAATTTGCCCGACCTTCATGAACAGGTCTGGGCAATTAGAAGTATTCATAAAATAATCTTATATCTTTAAACGAGCAATTTTTGTGGGAGTGTGCCTATGTACATATATTTATATTTCATATATGGGAAGCGGGCTCTAACAATTTAGATGAAATTTTGGATTAAATTGTTCATCTACATCAGTGTTTTCTCAATAAAAACACAGTTTTTTTTTACAAAAAATTTTTTTTTAATGAAAAGTCTAATTAAGTTAAGTCTTGAAAAAAACTTAATTGACACATAAAACAGACGATTTGCAATTACTATAACAATTAAAATTTGTCCATTGCTCGCTTTAAAATTTAAACTTGCTTAGGGTTGCCAGGCTTCGCTGATATTAACCACTTTGGCTAATTTCAATCACACTTGGCTAAAAACAAATTCAAAAGCATTATGTAAGTCAATGTTAGGCATCTAAATTTTATTTCAAAAAACATATATCTGGACACTTTTGAAATTGTTGGAGTGGTTTGTGGATCAGCAGTTTTTATGGCTAGCATTTCTCGGCGTAAAAGTGGCCAACTATACTAAAAGTACTTATTCCAAATGAAAACCTTGATTGGGATAAAATCTTGAATTGCAACATAGTATGGAAGGAAGTATTGGGTTAAAGAACTGATTTTACCACAGTAAAATTGGCTCCAATTTCAAAATCTTTTAATTAATGACAGGAAGTTTGTATATAGGAAAAAACGAAAATGTAACAGATAGTTTGATGCAAAATGTTGATTTAATTGCAGTCAGAATCTTCTTTGTTTGGTACTTTAGTGTTACAAGAAGGTCGCAGTGCATTTTCAATTCTAGCAATTTTTTTTGAGCAATCACGATTGTTTATTGCTTTCACTTGACTGTTTTGATGTCCTATCATTTTTCCCACCGGCGCGGCACCACCCGTCGCGTCAGCTGGCCTCAGGATGCTGCTCCTCTAGCGAAAACCGTCTCCAGGTTGCGTCCATATCCTACACACACACGCATACATACACGCACCAACACACATGCACACACAAACACATACAAATACCACCATACACACACATACACAAACACACACAACTGCCCACACATTCATGCCTGCACACAGACACAAACACGTATGCTTAGACACACACACACATACACATACCCAGCCCCCACGCCCACAAACACTCATACACACAACTACCCACACACTCATGACTGCACACAGACACAAACACACATGCACATACCCCTCTCCCCCCCCCCCACCACACACACATACAAACACACACTCGTGATTGCGAAAAACATAATTTGAATTCAAGATGACAAAATTCAAATTAATTTTTTTAAATTTTTTTATTTATTGTCGCCATGTTTGGTCAAAGAAGCTACTTTTTTGGCAAAACTTTGTTAAATATTTAAACACAACCAGCTCTCAGTTTTCCTAGAGGTCCTGTGACGGAAGGGATCCCTATATTCAGTAGTAAGCTTCTTATAGCTGAAATAATTATAATGCTGATGAAGTGTATACGTGTATATCTCTCTTATCTCGGAAGCATATCCAATGACTGGTGAGAACATTAATATTTCATTTACATGATGTTTTTCAAGTATATTTGAAAAAGTATCAAACCTTAGAAAAACCCGAGTGGACAAAAAAAAAATTCTTTTAAAACCAAGGGAGGCTCAGTCCTACAGGTACTAGTATTAATAAATATGGGGGGGGGGGGCGGAATCTCTTAAAAAACATTTGTATTTAAAATCTATGAGAAACTAGGGAGGTTTCAAGTGTAGGGAAATTGACCCATAAGGATTTTTTTTCCATGAAAATGATATTTAGGAAAAATTTAACTCAAATATTAATGGTTGACTAGTCACACAACAGTATTTTGCAGGGTCAAGCCATTTCAAATCATCATGTGGTTTTCAAGAAATTCTGTGTTAAATGATACTAGACCTTAAAAGTAAAGTTTTAAGATTTTATAATTTTTAAGGTTTTAACCTCCAGTTTTGAGGGAAATGAATTTTAAAAGTTACAGGTTTTAGTTACTTTTTTAGCTATATAAAATGATATACAGCATTGTATAACTTCAATCTTAGTGGCTAAAAATATATGGGAGGACTCCCCCCTCCCACCCCCCCCCCCCCCCCCCCCCCCCCCCCAAAAGCGACCTAGAGAGTTTTGACGCAAGCTAACTTAGAAAGACTTCATCCAAAGACTAATATGTTTTCGTTCAATTTGATGTTTTTTCACTGAACTTTTATTTTTGTGAATTGATAAAATATTGTGATTTAAGCCTAACGATTTGATTTTGTTTAGGCAATAACTCTAATTTTGTGAATATGAAGGCATGATTTTATTTATTTATTTTTTTGATAAATAACTATATAACAATATTTTGATATAAAAAATTGTTTTTATTTGACAAATAAAAAAATAACTAAAATACAGGGTTGGCAAGTTTTTGCCGGGGGCGGAAAAAACCATGGCAAAAACCACGGTTTTTACCGCCCGGCAAAAATAGGTTTTTGCCAGTTTTTGCCAAAGTGGCAAAAATAGATGTTGTGTTAACAACTTACGGACAGTTTTTTTTTCCTTTTATATAAAAGTAAAAGCATGTAAAGATTTTGATAAAATTTTAATTTAATTATTTTTATAGTTTAAACTTACTTTTAAAGTTATGGAGCATTTTAACTTCTAAATTTTTAAACATTAACATAAAATTTCAGTTTGTAGCATCTAAGAAAAATAATTAACTTACAATGAAAATGTAATTAGCTTGTTTATTATAGCATTTTTTACAGAATACTAAATATCTATATAAAATATACTTAATCAAGATAAAACTATAAAATAAAATTTATTAAAAAGCAAAATACACATTTCTTTAGATTGAAATATCACTTAAATCATCATCGTCTGTACCATCTTCATCAAAACCTATTTGTTGTTTAAGCATGGCATAGCAATAAACTAGTTTCGCGAGAGAAGCAACTGACAAAGGGTTTTGTATTTTTGATTGTATAAAAGAAAAATTTGAGAAATATCTCTCTATTGCAGCAGAACTTGCAGGACACATTTGAAGAGTTGCGACTAGTGTGCAGAAATCTTTAGGTACTGCATGTAAATGCATTATTTCTTTAGTGAGGAAAAGTTAATATTTTTCTATATTCAAGTAAATATTCTGTTAATAGTTGAATAGCTTAAAAATCTTAGTGAGATAAAGAAAAAAGTGATTAATTAAATGTATGTATATATATATAATTAGAATGCAATCTTTTCATTAATTTACTAAGCTTAACCCTTCCAGACGTGGCGTCCGGTATACCGGACATGAACTTTACACAGCTGCTAATCATTTTTTAATTGAATAAGTTACTTGATTTTTTTCGTATTTGACTCTTCACAGTCTGATTATTATTATCTGTACAAGAATTTTTCATTTTGGATTGACAACATAAAGAAATAGGGGTTAAGAGAATGGGATTTGCTTATTTTTCCAACCACGGATTCTCGTCGCAAAAGCGAGTGTTTCTTTACAACTTAAAAAAATATATATAATCTTATATTAATCATTTCAAATGCTTACATTATGTCTTATTATTGTTTAGAGAATATTTTACAAACATGTTTTTTTGATGTATCTCATCGTTTTATTATCTGAAATATGTATTTCTATAACATATGTCCGGATTATTGGACGTGTCATAACTCTTTTAATTCCTCACCTATAAACTTGAAATTTTGTCTATAAGATACTCTTTACCATAGTACACTGTCTACCAAATAAAACACTTTTGGATAATTATTTTAAAATTCCGTCTGAAAGGGTTAAGTAAACCATTCTTTGTTTTAGCATTGAAGGAATTGACTCATTCTGAAAAAATTGTTTTAGCAAACATTTAAAATCTTAAGTTTTGCAATCCCAACATTTCTTTTTTATTTATTTTTCACCTTATAAATTAGAAGTAACATGGAGAGACATAATTAAAATATTAAAGTCCATTATTTATATTATATTGTCACTATTTCTTGATTAACAATATAATGCTACTTAATTTGAAATTAGGTTTTTGCCATTTTTGACGTTTTTTTCCATTTTTGCCATGGTTTTTTCCACTGTCCCGGCAAAAATACCTTTTTGCCGGCAAAAAACCCAACCCTGCTAAAATACTAATAATCTTAGAGCCCAATAAGTTGTTACTTAGTAAAATAACTAAAATATTACTTAGGTTTGATGTGATTAAGTTTTGAATTTGACTTCTGCTCTTCTGCAGATATGGAATTAAACAATTTTTTTCAAAAATATATAACAACATTTCACCTAAAGCGTGAACATTTTGTATATTTACTTCAAGTATCACTTATTAGAACAAAAAAACATCAAACCTGTATTTATGATTTCAATATCTATGAGCATTCCTGCTGATGGAAAAAGATTTAATTAAAAATTAAATAAATATATAACGCTTCCCCTGAAGAGTGAACACTTTGTATATTCACTTCAAGTGTCACTTATTTAAACAAAAAATTACCATCAAACTAGCGTTTTTGATTTCAATATCTATGAGTCTTCTTACATTAATGAGGGAGGTTATGTCTCCCTGGGTCAAGTCTCCTTAGCTCTAGGGACACTTGACCTATTTGCAGACTTGATGCGTATAATTTTTTTTACCATTTATACTTAGAATACACAAAAAAAAGGGAAATAAAAAACCAAAAATTGGGTCAAGTTTCCCTAGTTTTCCCTATTTAACTTTTATAGGTTTCCCTATTATAACCGCCCTCCTCCATTCCAAATAAAATTTTTGCATACCAGTTCTTAAAAATGTTTTAGATCACACAAATGGGTCTATACTTTTATTCAATAAATAAAATGTAAACCACGCATTTAATAAAAAATAAGAGTAGAAATTTTTAGCGAGAATGGGAAAATTAAAATAAATATTTTTTGCTTATAGTCAATGTGGGAAAAAAAAAAAAAAAAAAAAAAAAAAAAAAATTGAAACCTAGTACTATTTTGAATAAAAAATTTCCATGCCGAAGATAACGTATAAATGAAAGCTTAAATCTTTTTCTTACTCTCTATCCCAAGGTTTGGCGGTGAGTATATCTTGCTGCGTTTTCTTGTCGTAACAATAAATGTCATCAATACTTTGGATACTTTCCATATTGTTGGCCATTTCCCAAGTTCTCTGAGCCATATTAGCATCCATGATTTTTTTATAAGTTCTTCAGATTCACAACGCAAATAATAGGTTACATACGAATCTTTATTAAATGAAATTGTTAAAAATGGATTCGAGTACGAAAAACGAAAACAAACCAAAATCAGTTACAGCTGCAGTGAAATGAACATGTTTAGCGATTCAACAGTCGATTCAGAAGAACGCAAGATTTCTGTAATTAAAATCAACACAAGCTTTACTTAAAACTCAAATGCTGTGTTTCATCTAATAATTATTTAAACTTTCATGTTGAAGATCATATAAAAGAAATAAAAGCAAAGTAAAAACGATTTTCTATTTAACTGCAACTGACTCAAAGATGTTGATGTTTCACTTTTCATTTTTTGGAGTTCAAAGATTTCAATTAGAAATAGAAGCTGTTTTTTTTTAAATTTAAAATGTCACTAATATTTAAAATTTTATAGCTTCAACTTTTTCATCAAAAAAGGCATGCTTTCCATAATTTTGGAGGAGGAAAACAAATTTTGTTAGTGTTGAAAATTTTCTTTAAAATTGTTTTTTTTTTTTTTACTTTTCGGGATTAACATTCATTCTAACAAGAAATAACGATCCAATCGCTATTATCTATTTCTTTTTAACTGCTGCATTTTGGAAGCATTTTATTTAATCTAAATTCCCATTTGTCAATAAGTAATGGGTGAATGTGAAGCTTATGGTTGTTCTAGTAAAATCAACAAGAGAGATCCGGGAATCACTTTTCATAGGTACGTAAAAATCATCGAGTTTGTAGATGAGGCATCGAGCAAAATACTGCAGAATATTTGATTTGGTTTGGAATATGATGAAACAACGTACAAGTTTACGAAAAAACTGCAATTCTTCGTTAATTTGTGCATTTATAAATTTGTGTTGCTACCGTTTCCTTTTTTGCAAAAAGGTACTTGTTTATTACGTATTGGGGAAGCATTGAATGCAGTCAACTCTTGATAACTTGAAGTTTCAAGGGCTGAAACATAAGTTTTATTATCTTTCTCAGTAATAGTGTGTCATCAGGGTTGGCAGGTTTCTGCCGAGGCGGTAAAAACCACTGGTAGAAACCGGTTGAAACCGGCATGGCAAAAACCCCTTTCTGCCACATTTATGGCAGAAACTCAAAAAATGACATAAATGCAATTCCTGACATACAGTAGAAAATGTATAAGAAAATTAATTAAATATTAACCCAAATACAATTTATTTACAACACTATCACCATTCAAAATCAAATTTTACATTGTTTTCACACTGCAGCAGCCTGTAACAAAATAAAAGTTTTGACGCTGTTTCTAAACCTAACCAATTTCCCAATTTGTTGTGCACAATGGAGAAATTTGAGAAGATTCTTTCAATCCCAGCAGAACTAGCTGGCATTATCCTCAAAGAACAAGCAAGATTCACAAAACTTTCATCTATAGCACATTTTTTCAAACTGGACCACCATGCGGTATTTGGAGTAGTTGTTACAACGTGATTGGAAAAATAGGTTTTGGGAAAAAGGACCGATTTGTTTTGTAAAGTAATGGTATGAGGTACATAATCAGGGTTAATATTTGTGAGTAAAGTGCGGGCACTTTCTTCTTGATTACATGATAAATTTACTCCCAAATACTTTGGATGGAGCATATAGGCGAGTAAATGATTATCAGTAACTGCTTGATTAAGTTCTTTGAGAATAGCTTTATTCAGTTATATTAAGTGTAAAATGGCAAGTTCTTGTATTTTAGAGTTTAATGAAATAAAACAAATCTGTATTTTTACTTAAATATTTGTTATATATATTACACTTTATATTAAATGAAAACAAAATAATTGTAAACAACAAACTGAAAAATTTGTTACTTTCAACATTACAAGGCTAAAATTTCTAACACATAGCAATTTCAACTATGATAAATTTTACTTTGCTTTGGAAATGTCAGTTTTGTTATTTAATATATTTTTACACTAATTATTAAATAACTATTATATTAAGTTTTTGCAATGACGAAATGGAGTTCTATTTTTCATTTTACTTAATTACCTGTCATTAAGTAATTACTAGAGCTATTAATAACGTTTTCTAGTTTTTGCCAGTTTCTACCAGTTTTTGCCGGTTATAACCAGTTTCTGCCACTGGCAGGGCAAAATCCAGTTTCTGCCGGCAAAAAGCCAACCCTGTGTGTCATAGATGTAGACTATAACACTTATAGCTTGGTAAAATTTATTATTTGTATGTAATACATTTAAATACTATAAAAAATCTTTACAGAGAATAAATTTTATTAAACAAACTTTTGAAAATATACATTTTTTGACTGCTCATATTTCTTTTTATCCCATCTTTAAACATCAGTTTGTTAAGCACAATTCATCTTCAGAATTTTCTAGGGGTTGCAGTAAAATATTTGCAAAATTTTATGTTTGCCAATTAAATGGAGGTGATTCTACATCAGAATCTGTACTAGCAGACTCTCCACGGCCACTCTCTCATAAGCTTCGTAGAACTAGGATTCAGTTACGTTTTTCTTAATATTCAAGTACCTTTCATTTCTGCTCAATGCACATAAAAAAAACTTCAAGATGATCAGGGGTGAATGCAGGATTTCATTTTAAGGGGGATCAAGCTCAAGAATGAAGTCATGTGTGCTACAATTTTCTTGTTAAATTGTATCACAACCTCAGAGTGGATATAGGTCAAAATTGGGTCTGCTTTGCAGCCCCTTCACAACATTCCACATCATAAAAGTGGTCCCATTCACAAAAGTCTGCATCATAAGAGCGGCCCCATTCAAAAAATTCCGCGTCGTAAAAGTGACCCTACAGATACTCTGCTATTAAAATTTGTTTGAATGCATCACTTTTTAAGATCTTTGATTAAATCCAAGAATTTTAAGCATATTTTTTATGCATTACATCATTTGCTCTTACTAGACTTATTATACATACAGGGCTTTCTCAATAAAGTATGAAGACTAAAAATGCTTTGATATTACGTTTTTCCAAAAAAAAGAGAAAATTCATGAAAATTTCTTTTTTGCAAAAATAAAGAAAACTCACAAAAATATTTTACTTTTTCACAAAATCCAGACCTAAAAAATAAAACCTGGATCGACCCAACCTGAACATGCTCTAGATCAGTATTCACACCAGCCAACACAATACATAAATACTACGAATCTAATAAAAAATGTTTTATGCACATGATAAATTCATATATTGATTTTGCAGGGGTAATAGAGGAATAAAGCAAAAATTTCTGAAGACTGAAAATTTCTGAAACTGTGCGAAAGCTCAAGTTTTATATGGTATCGGTCAGGCTTTTCTTTCATTTTTTCGAGCAGTTATTTTCTCTACTTAAATGCAATGAAAATTATAACGAATTTCAAAGTATTGTAGCA
This sequence comes from Uloborus diversus, assembly GCF_026930045.1. Lineage (NCBI taxonomy): Eukaryota > Metazoa > Arthropoda > Arachnida > Araneae > Uloboridae > Uloborus > Uloborus diversus. The sequence continues at coordinate 20,408 of NW_026557945.1, read as the reverse complement.
GATTGAGACGGTGGGGGGCTCAACCCCCCATAATCCTCCCCTTCCTTGTATCCAGCCCTTCCTGTAATGCCCCAAAAAATTGAATTCAAAAATATATTTACATTTTCTTATGGTTTCCGTCAAGTTTTTTGTTTTTTTGAGCAGACATTCCAATACTGTTGCGGGTTTGGGGGGGGGGGAGGGTCATGAGCCCCCCATGTATCCCCCACTGAAGATGATCCTGTTTTTGTCCCTAAAGCTTTGCTATCATTGCTGTTTATGAAACCACACAGAGGTGCCTTCAAATTTTAATCTTTGATAGGGATTTTTTCCCCCCCGAATGTTACGTTATCACCAGTGGTGCATACAGGAGTTTTTCAAAGGGAGGGTCGAGAGAGTTAAAACCCTATTCTCCTATTAGATACCAGTATGCTGCCAAGCATTCTTTTGATTTTATCAATTGTACGATAGGAAGTCGATGAATAGTTCAGTAATGAGAGTCAGAAGGCGTTGTATGTTAACAAGGATGGAAGAGAGAAAAGAAAGTAAATTTTTTTATTTATGAAAACTAAAATTATTCTGGAAAAAAATCAGGAGCGATGAGACGGGTCCAGACCCCCTGGACCCCTCCCTTATGTGCGCCCCTGGTTATCATACAATACATGCATAACATTTAATGAGAAGGAACACTAGCATCGTTAAAAAACTTTTCAAAAAGAAGGAAAAATCTCAATGTTGCAATATTTTCACCAAAGTTGCCGAATCATCAGCATAATTTGCTGAATGAGGGGGTTTTTTTTTTTGGAAGGTCAATGAGCTACCAGCTGAGAGCCCCTGAAAAAAAAGAAAGCTCTTAAGGCAGTTTTAAGTACTACTTCTGTCTTAAAAGCAGAATTATTTGAGTTATTCAGTAAATAAGCTCTTCTTTTTTTTTCACAAAATTTTAAGTCTTTCAAAGATTAGCTAGGAGTGAAATTTTAGGTCCTCAGCTATGTCAAAAAATAGTTTGGGTTTGGAAAATCTAAATGTTCAGAAGTACACGGCGTGTATAATCAGAGCAAGTGAGGCGTGCATTAAAAAAAAAAGTGTTCACAAATCAAAGTATTGCAAAACTAAATATTTTCTATGCATACATATTAGTTGTTATGTGTCAGCGTACCTAATTGAAATGTATTTTTTATAGGTTTCCTAAGGATCCAAAGCTTAGGATGATGTGGATTAGAGCTGTTTGTCGCAAAGATCCAACTACTGGGGAAATATGGCAACCATCTACAAACAGCGCACTTTGTTCAAAACACTTTTCAGAAGAGATGTTTGACCGCACATCTACAGCCAAGATACGACTTCATAAAAATGCTGTTCCAGAAATTTTTGATGGGATTCCAAAGCACCTTCAGATGGTAAACATTTTACTTCTTTCTATAAAGTGAATTAAGTTGTTATTTTTGAAAATTTTTCTATCAAATTTCAGCCTAAATTTACCTTTTACTCACCCCGAAATTCCCTTTTTATCCAATGTTCGAAAAGAATTCTTTAAATGAATGATTTACCAACGTTTAAGTGCACAAAAACTGCAAATTACTGCAGACACGTGTTTCCGGACTACAAGTCATCCGAGGACAGCTTTCCTCAAATGACTTATCATCCAAAAGCTCCCACTTCTTTGCATTGAAAAAGGGGTCCTTTTTAACCCCGAAACACGTCTCTGCAACCGTAATTTGCAATTTTTGTGCATTAAAATGATGATAATTCATTCATTTAATTTTCAAGCACAAAGGTTATTCGTTAAGAACTCTTTTAGTTTTTTTTATAGGAAAATCATTGTTAATTTCAATTCAAACAAAGTAATGTCATAAATTGGGGATTTGTGGTAATTTGTTGCCGAAAATGAGATGTAAAATCCAGTATCAATTTGTTGTTATGCAGGCAGACTCCCTTGAAACAAATGTTCAAAACTATCGAAATGTGGTATGAATCTGTTAAAATCTTTCATGCATTTGATCTCAACAATCTTTGGTTGGAGGGTCGGGGAGATCTTCTCTAAGACAGAATTTTGTTGTATTTTTATTCTATTTCACATTCCATTTAATTTTTGTTGCTGCAGTTTCAGACTTAAGACAAACCTTTACTTAGAATATTGTTATAATTATTGAGATTTAAGAGAAAAAAAAAGTTTTTAAATAATGTAGGGTAGGTTGGTCTGGTCCAACGTGCCCCACAAAGAGTATACCAACTTACCCCACATTCTTAGTCTGAAAAAATGTGATGTTATAATTATTTTATTTTATTTTACTCTTAAAATTATCTCTGTTGAAGTCTTGGCAAGTTTAGAAATGGCGCAATTTTCTTTCCTCTCTGAGAAAGGAACCACATTACATTTTTTCTGATATTATTTAACTACTCAACTTCTTATTATGAACAACTACAAACCCACTTGTACAAAAAAAAATTAACAAATACGGACTTTTCGCGATAAATTTGTATGTTGTACCATTTGAAGATCATTGCAATGATAGTAAGTAATTTTTTCAGTCAATAAAAAACAAACTTTATGCTGCCAATTTTTTAGTGATTATGTAATATTGATATTTTGTACGATTTTAAAACATTTTTCTTTGAAGATTCCTGCTTCAGAATTACATATATTGCCAAAGTTTTCTATTCATTTTAATTTATTTTTAATTTCCAATTGAACTCCACTACTAAGAAATTCCATTGCAAGGAACAAAATTAACAGTCCCTTGATATTTGATTTAACATCATTTTACTGTATTCTAAAAAATAATTTAAATAAAAACAGAAGACCATCTTGTGTCTCTTCTGAACTTTATGTTCTTTATTCTTCATTCGTTAAAATTATATGCCACAAAATAAATATTTTTGTACTTAATATTGTAACGGATTCGGTACGGCTTCCAACTTTCTTGAAAGGACGACACAGTTCTTGATTAAAAATACAGGAAATTTATTTACACTATGTACAGGAAAGAGCGTCAACAACTGCTAAATTAATCATCAGCAATTAAACAAGTATCACTCAACACTGTAAACTCAACGGTTACACACGTATTTACTTCCAAATATGAAAACAACACAGCGAAATGCCTCGCAATAAACAGAGCTAATACACTCTCAATACAAATTCTCAATCGAAACTAACTTTTTATCACGCGGGACGCTTTTATAAACATCGAAAGGAATCTCTCAAATATTCCACAAGATTCCAAACGCTTCTCGAAAATAGTAGACCGTTATCAAATTTTATCAATGAACAAAAAAGAAATAGGGGGTTCGTATACTTTAGCCGAATGTACAGGGGTTATATATTCATTACTGGAAACTATTTACAGGTTACGTTATTACAATAATTACTATTTACAGAATTTGTAACATTGCCCTCTTCTTAAGGACTGCACGTCCAAGGCAGTACAATCCCCAGAAAGGGTGCCAAACTTCTATCACAAGTTCACAAATATACACATTAAATAATAACCAATAATGCATAGGAAACACAATAATAACAAGAAATATTACTAAACATTAAAAGCAAAAAAATTATCTACAACTTTTATGTTATCAACCATGGTTGTTTACGTCATACTCATGAACTATGGCCATAGTATGGGGCTAACCGATCATAATGTACAACCCTAGGTTTTGCATTAGGTGATTTTTGGATCCTCACTACGACGTCATTCAGTCGGTTAAGGACTTTGTAGGGTCCATCCCAATGCGACTGCAATTTGGGTGAAAGACCTTTCCGTCGGATGGGATTCCATAACCAAACCTTGTCGCCTTCGTTAAATTCATGTCCAGTAGACCTTGTGTCGTATCGGGTCTTCATCTTCTCCGCCGCGATGTTGATTCGCTCTCGTGCGAAGTTATGAACGTCTTCCAACCGGGCCTGGAGATCCTGGATGTTCTCCTCAGGCGATGAAGACGCATCCAGAGGACAACCGAACTCGAGATCACAAGGTAGCTGAAGCTCTCGTCCGAAGAGCATCTGAGATGGGGCATATCGGGTAGTCTCGTGGACAGCACTGCGGTAGGCCAGCAGGAACAAAGGTAGCTTCTTGTCCCAATCCTGTTGATTTCTGGAGACCATAAGCGAGAGATTATTCAGGATTGTGCAGTTAATTCTCTCCACCATGCCGTCCGATTGTGGGTGTAGTGGTGTTGTCCCAGTTTTCTCAATTCCGAGCATTTGACTTAGGCCCTTAAACACAGCAGAGATGAAATTCCTCTCTTGATCCGAATGAATCTGCAAAGGTGTTCCATATCTCGAGATCCAATGTTGGACTAGAGTCTCTGCTACGGTGGTAGCTTCTTGATCTGGAATGGGATACGCTTCGGGCCATTTGGTGAAATAGTCGATGGAAACAAGAATGTATTTGTTTCCATCAGCAGTTCTTGGTAGAGGACCCAGGATGTCGATCCCAATTCGTTTGAAAGGAGCTCCAACGTTGTACAGATATATCTTCCCTCTGCTTCTTTTCTTCGGTCCTTTACGAGCAGCACAGGCATCACAAGAATGGCACCACTTCGCTTTGCTCCAGAAGAATCGCTCCCGAACTTTATTGAGGGTTTTCAAGACACCAAAATGTCCTCCATTCGCACTACTAACATCTAAAATCCTTGATCGGGGAAGTAGTAACTGCCTCCTAGATGTTTTTGCCGTCATCAGATTCCCATTTTCGGTGTAGCACGCCGTTCCGTAAATGGAGCGAGTTCCATAAAGCCCAGTATCTTTTTGTTGCAAGACTGAAGATGGAAATGTCCTGCCAGCTAGGTTGCCGACTGTCACTCTCCATGAACTCCAAAATTGGTTTTATGTCGGGGTCTTCAAGTTGATCTTTTCGAACTTGGTCGTCACTCCATGGATCAGGTTCTGATGATGTTGGAGTCACTGTCACCTGATAGGCAGTAGGGCTAGTCGTTCCATACTGTTTCTCGATTCGGGAACAATAATTGCCGTTCTCAGGACAGGGTCTCTTTGATAAAGCATCTGCATTACCGTGAGACAACCCTTTTCGGTGCTTGATCTCCATGTCATATTCCTGGAGCCGCTGTATCCACCTGGCTATCTGGCCTTCTGGATTCTTGAAGTTCAAAAGTCAAGTTAACGAGGCATGATCCGTCTGAAGCAGAAATTTTCGGCCGTAGAGGTAATGATGGAAGTGTTCTACAGCTTTCACTATGGCCAGTAACTCCTTTCTGGTGACGCAGTAATTTCGCTCCGACTTTGATAAGCATTCGCTCCAGTAAGCGATGACATGTTCATTGCCGTCAATTTCTTGGGATAAAACAGCTCCGATGCCTTCGTGGCTCGCATCAGTGTCTAGGATGAAGGATTTTCCAGGCTGAGGATATTTGAGAATAGGCGTTGATGTTAAAGCCTCTTTCAGTCGTAGAAATGCATCTTCGCATTCTTTGGACCATTCAAACTTTTGCTTGCTTTCTGTCAGCTGATGCAAAGGTCGTGCAATGTTGGAAAAACCCTTCACAAACTTCCTGTAGTACGTGCAGAGCCCCAGGAAACTTCGCAGCTGATGGATGTTTTCGGGACGACTCCAACACTTGACCGCAGATACCTTCTCTGGATCGGTTTGTACACCCTCAGAAGAGATGATGTGACCAAGGTAGTTCACTTCCTGGCGGAACAAATTACATTTGGATGGGCTTAACTTCAGATTGGCTTCCTTAAGCTTTTGCAGCACCTTTCTAAGATTTGCCAGATGTTCTTCGAAACTGCGTCCCACGATGATGATATCGTCTAAGTAGACCAGACAGGATTCGTAGGAAAGTCCTCTTAACACTGTCTCCATAAGACGCTCGAACGTAGCTGGTGCATTGCAGAGGCCAAAGGGCATCACTTTAAACTGCCATAAGCCTTGTCCAGTTGTAAACGCTGTCTTCTCTCGGCCATCAGGATGTATCTCAACCTGCCAGTAGCCGCTCTTCAAGTCCAGGGTCGAAAACCACTTGTGTCCGGAAAGAGTGTCCAGGGTGTCGTCTATCCGTGGAAGAGGGTAACTGTCTTTCTTGGTGATTTCATTCAGCCGTCGGTAATCGACACAAAATCTGGTGGAACCATCTTTCTTTCTGACCAAGACGATGGGAGATGCCCAAGGGACTGGATGAAGGTTCGATTACATCATTCTCCTGCATCTCTTTCAGGAGGGTCTCAACCTTTTCCTTCTTGGCGAACGGTAGTCGTCTTGGATGCTGTTTAATAGGGGGGTATTCGCCAGTGTAGATCCTATGCTGCTTTAAATTCGTACGGCCAACATCCTCCAATGTAGATGAAAACAGATGCTTGAAGTCGTCCACCAGTTGTTCCGCAGCAGTTCTTTGATCTTCGATAACGGCAAACTCCCAATTAACTTCGATGTCAAGGACTCAGAAGACACAGTCTTGGGGAAATTGATTCTTCTAATGATGCAGTTTACTGGAGTACAAGTTGCCAACACTTCACCTTTCCGGATATTCCTTGGCCTTTCACTCACGTTGACGACTCGCACAGGAATTACATCTTTAGAAAGGTCCACAAGCATAGATGCTACCAGCACTCCTTTGGGTTATTGCTGAAGTGGGGGTATTCAATGAGTCCAAATCGAAAACTATTGCTTTCTTCAATGGAGCCAGGTATTAATGATTCTGACCTTGAGGGAATCGATAAATCTGTTTGGGCTATTATTTTATAAGCGGATTTTACATCACTTTCTGTGGGGAAAACGGCTATGTCTTCTCTCATCGAGTGCAGCTCATTAGTCTTGAAGTTGAGGTTGAAGTCATACTTCTTTAAAAAGTCCAATCCGAGAATGAAGGGGTCTGTGATAGCAGCAACGAATGCGGTATGATGGTCAATGGTATTTCCAAACACAATTTCTAAGTTCACTTTACCTTCAATCTCGATCTTGTCACCTGTCACAGTTTGGAGGGTAACGCAGGGCGGCGTCCACAGAATGTTGAGTCCAAATTGACGAGCCACATCTGTTCTAATGATTGTAACATTGGCTCCAGTGTCAATAATCAGTTTGCAGGGAAACCCGTTTACATATGCGTAAACAAACAGTTCATTACTGCCGCCACTTGTCGATGAAATCTGGAAACTTTAAGATGGGGCTCATTCCAATTTGGCGACCTCCGCCCCTCGAGATTGCCATGGCTTAGTTTTCCTGGACCTGAGAGGGAGAGGTGCTCTTTCCTCTGGTTTCTTGGCGAGCTTCACAGTTTCTTCGTACGTGACCCTCGCCGCCGCATTTCCAGCACTTAAGTGGTTGTCGATTTTGGTCCTTGGGAGCCGAAATCCTTTTGAGGGTTCCTGCAATTTCTTTTATTTGCTTTTCAAGTTCAGCAAACGTGACAAAACCGGATCAGACTCATCAGTTTTCACGCCGCAGATTGAATGACGATCCTTGCGGGTTGCTTGCTGGGTGGCCTCCAACTTCATCGCATACACAACAGCAGAATTCAGGACTTTGACATCCGCCATCTGTAGAGCTTTCTGGATTTCCGGATCTCGAACCCCGTCGATGTAGTAGTTGAGTGCCAGGTTGTCTCGAACATCCGCAGGACAGTCGCAAAAAGCAAGATGAGACAGTCTCTCGACGTCCACCGCTAGCTCTTGCAGGGTTTCCCCGGTTTTCTGGAAACGGGACTTCAACTGGAGTCGCCTGAAATCTTTCTGGCACTTCTCACCGAAGCGAAGCTCCAGCGCAGATGTGAGGGCGGCGAAATCCAGGCGCTGGCTGTCCGAAAGGGTCTGAAGAATGTCCGCTGCGTCACCTCTCAAGGATGCTGCAAGATGGCAGGCCTTGGTAGCAGAGTCCCATCCGTTCGTTTCCGCCACTATCATGAATTGAGTTTTGTAAACCTGCCACGAAGTTTTCCCATTGAATGTGGCAAGTTTAATGGACGGTCGAGCAACCGATGTGGGAGCGCCAAACTGTACAGAGCTGCTTTCTACGGTCGCCAATCTCCTTTCCATGTCCTTAATTATTTCTTCCTTAAATGAAGTAAATTTCTTGTCTTCTTCTTCCAACTTATTTTCCACATTGGCGATGCGCTCTTCCACAGTATCAAATTTTTCTTCCAGAGCATCAACTTTATCTCCCATGGTGGTTAGTTGATTCTCCATCATGGTTTTCATCGACGTTAGGTCACTTTTTATTTCATCTTGACTTGTAGTAATTTTAGCAGTTAAATCACTATTTAACTGTTCCTGGTTAGTCGCCAATTCATTTTTTAAATTGTTCTTGATTAGCCGCCATATCATTTTTTAATTGTTCTTGATTAGCCGCCATATCATTTTTTAATTGTTCTTGATTCGCCGCCATATCATTTTTTAATTGTTCTTGATTAGCCGCCATATCATTTTTTAATTGTTCTTGATTAGCCGCCATATCACTCTTCACAGAGTTGATTGCGTCAAGAAGTTGTTTTAATTGTTCATCCATTGCGCGAGTAATCACCATAAAAATAAAGTCCAAATTCAAAAAGTTTTTATGAAAAAATGTCCAAAGTCACACTTACTCCAAGAAAGTCCTGAAGTAGCCCCACGTTGGGCGCCAATTGTAACGGATCCGGTGCGGCTTCCAACTTTCTTGAAAGGACGACACAGTTCTTGATTAAAAATACAGGAAATTTATTTACACTATGTACAGGAAAGAGCGTCAACAACTGCTAAATTAATCATCAGCAATTAAACAAGTATCACTCAACACCGTAAACTCAACGGTTACACATGTACTTACTTTCAAATACGAAAACAACACAGCGAAATGCCCCGCAATAAACAGAGCTAATCAACTCTCAGTACAAATTCTCAATTGAAACTAACTTTTTATCACGCGGGACGCTTTTATAAACATCGAAAGAAATCTCTCAAATATTCCACAAGATTCCAAACGCTTCTCGAAAATAGTAGACCGTTATCAAATTTTATCAATGAACAAAAAAGAAATAGGGGGGTCGTATACTTTAGCCGAATGTATAAGGATTATATATTCATTACGGGAAACTGTTTACAGGTTACGTTACTACAATAATTACTATTTACAGAACTTGTAACAATATTTATTTTATTGACGTACTTACTTATACTTTTCTCTTTTGAGTTTTGCATAGCTGTCTACAACTAAAATTGAAGTGTTGCAATTTTGCTATTGCAATATCACTGCTATAGCACAATTGCATTTCTACAAATTGAAATTCCCGTTATAATTAAATTTTGTATGTTGTAATAAGAATTTCATTGTAATAGAATTAAAACAATGTAATGGTAATTAAAACTAGACAAAACATTTATTTCATTGAAACTGATGTTTCATTGTATTGGTATTCCCTGTAATAAGATTTTTGTATAAGTTATTATGCTATTTAAAATCTAGCTTTTCAAAAATTTTCACTGAACATTGGAAACTGCACATTGGAAAACATTTGAATTATTTTGTAAAGAAAGTCACATTTCATAGAAAATTATAATTATTGCTGATGAATACGCTCAATTCTTTTAATCATGATGTGTTCATTGTAAACTTTCAAAATGTTTTCATTAAAAAAAAGGAAATATATGTAGCTTGTACATATATCATGGGAACACTATATTTTATGAACCCTTATCATTTTATTACCTAAAAAATATTTCTATTCCAAATTTTCTGGTTATTGAAACATTTTTCTTTTTTAAAATTAAAATAGCTGAAATAAATTAAATCAAATTAAAGCTTAAGGACTGTACTTCATTCTGAAGTCAGTTAATAACAGGTATCTATTGCTTTAGTAAAAGGTAATATTTTATGGTCCATTTCACTTTTCCAAGCATTTCTTTTTAATTTCTAGAAGCGTGAAAGTTTTATTCAAGAGTTGGACAATAATGACATGGATCATTTGCAGTCAACTGAGACTGAATTAGATTGCATTCCTTCTGACGAGCTTTCACAAAATCTTTTGAAAAATAGCTCAAGCTCAGTAAGTTTTCTTAACATTTGTAGAATAAATTTTTCTTACATTAATGTGCATATGTAAATGTCAGTTAGGGAATAATGCAAAGCCTGAAAGGTTTCCTAATTGAAGTATATGACTGAAAATGAAGCAGTATTGGTCTAATCCTAAACCATAAAGTATGAGAAACACTGAATGCTTAACCCTTTGTGTCACCCAGTGGTATATCTGCAATCTTTTACCCAGCAAGTTTTGAAGGATGATTTTGGTGTTGTTCCATTTTTTCTTCAACATTTCCATTAGCATATATTGCTCAATTTCTCTCTGATAAATGAAAATTCAAGAAGTTAAGTTGTTTATCACTAATCAGGTTGCCCATGTTTATTGCAACCATTTTGTTCATATTTTGTAGTGTTTTAAATCTTATATACTTTCAGATTTTTTTTAAAAATGAATGTAAGATTAAATTTTTCTTATCAAAGTACTTTTGTTGTAAATAAAATTAGAACATTTATATAAAATTGCTTTCCCTAACATCATCAAAAATAGCCTTCACTTTTGCTGAATTTTTAGGGAAAACCTTGAACTCCTATCACCCTAACACATTACCAAAGATAGTTTAAAATTACGTTTTCAGAGCTATAATTTTGAAAAATCCTTCTCTGCAGATTTTTGCTTCAATTCTACACTTAGAACTATTCTCTTACTGCTAAAAATTAAATAAAGCTCAACCCCCAGTTTTAACGCATCTAAATCAGCAACATATATTAATTATTATTTTTCTCTTCAGCATTTATGGGGGGGGGGGGGGGACAGGGCAAATATTTTCTGTCTTAGAAGCATCACTTAAATTGCAGCCATGCTGATATGTTATAATAACCTGCCAACCCTGCTTAAGAATGAAAATCATTCTGTTTCTACTGAGAAACATTGTATGTTTAAAAATAGAATGACTCGATTCATTTGATTTATATATGTTTATATATTTATCTTTCATTTTTTTCTTAGGAATCAGAAAATGAAAAATATCACACTAAGTCCCTATCATTCAGTCGTGAGGAGAGTTGCGCACCCACATCTGAAGGATCAACTTCATTAGATGAATCAACAAAAAATTCACGCAAAACTTTCATAGATGTGCTTCTAAATAAGGTTTGAGATTTTTCTTTATTTTTTTAAGAACAGATTTCAAGGATTTAGATGTTAATTACATTACATTTATATATATGTAAAAAAAACATGAAATCCTAACCAATAAAAAAAAATATTTTTTAAACTATTTTGAAGGCAGTAACTTAAAAAAAAATAGATATCAAAGGATTAGCAGTATTAATGGTATTTTAATTAGAATGATCTTTTATGCTTTTGAAAACTGAAATAAGCAATTGCGACGAGCACTTGCTTTTTTTTTTTTACATTGAGTACTTTTTAATAATTTTCTATTTTAGTATCTTATAGTATTCTTAAACTTACCCTTTAGTAAAGTTATATATATATATATATATATATATATATATATATATATATATATATATATATATATAGTAAAGTATGTAGTTTCACATACACGGGTAGCACAGAAATAAGTGTATGTAACAACGAAGATAAACAACAATAACAACAACAATAATGAACATGGAACATTAAAAATAAACTAGGAACATTGAAAACAAGAATTAATGAAATCATGGGTATTAAACTGCTGCTACGTTTACGAAGAGCTGGAGCAGCTGGCATATTAAATATTCTGCAAGGTTTCTGTGCGAGTCAGTATCATACATGCAGCAAATATTAAAAGTAAAAGTATGTGTATTTGAATTAACGAACTTATATGTGTAGCTACTTATTAGGCTTAATACAGTAAGCAGGAAAATTATAAAAAGTTGTATATGCTTATTGTTTGGATAAAATGCTATAAATTTTACACGTATAAATAGTATGCGTAAGGTTTATTAGTAATATGCTGTCATGTATTACCAACCCCCCAGCTCTGACCTGCAAAATAAAAGAGAAAAATTACATACCACATGATTTCAAACATTTCGTCGACAACAATGTCTATGTCCAGGTATCCATTTGCCAGAGACTAAAAATCCGATGCCTCGCCAATCGAACAGGTCGCTGGGGCAGGGCATCCAAAAAGCACCTTCCTGTCGAAAGGATTTCAGCGCTCTTTATCATCAAAGTTACCCAGTAACACTGTTGCCAAATCGCAGTTGTTTGGTTGGAAACTAAATCTGTCCATGTTGAAGAAAAGATTTCTTGAACAAATTATGATAATAAAATGTGAAATTGGCAGGATAAAAATTGTAATAATAGAGATTTGCAGCAAATTTGAAGATTTGTTTATTAAATTGAGAATTGTTACTACAAATTTTAAAAAATCTGCTGAGCTGTCCAATTATAATATTAATGAAGGTCTTTTTATGTAAATTGCTGTACCAATGTGGCATACTTTTTGTGTAAAAATTGAAGTTATCTTTTTTATCAAAAATATCTGTAATAAGGTTAGAATCAACAATCTTGAAAGAAATGTCCAGAAAATCTGCAGACAGAAAGTTGTCATTGGCTTTAGTGAGTTGTAGATTTTGTGGAAAGATTAAAGGGAAAATGTCATCCATACTTTTGTTGAAGATAAGGATGTCATCTATATACCTAAAAATATCATGTTTTTTATTATAATGTACTGTGTATTTAAATTCATAGAAAAAAAGGTACAAATTAGCAGCTGTGCTGGAATAGTTGGTGCCCATGCCAATTCCATGTATTTGTTTAAAAATAAAGTTGTTGAAAGTCACGAAATTGTTAAAGAAACAGAAATGACAAAGACTATTGAAAAAATTCCTGTCGATGCCCAATTCCTCACCAATGCAAAATACGTCAAAAAGTCTTAACAAAGTTGTATATAAATCCTCGATGGGAATGTTGCAGAATAGATTCTCAAAGTCAAATGTGTAAATTGATTTAGGTGTGCATTGTAGATTTTTAATGATTTCGAAACTGTTGTCAATGCACCAGAAATAGCTCGTATGCATAAATTTGACCTTCAGAAAATCATAAATTTTTTTCAAAATAAACTGTAATTTGATGTTGATATTTTTACCAAAACTTTTTGTAGTAGAACAAATGAAACGAAATTTAACTGGTGATTTGTGGAATTTGGGCGTCATAAATACGAAAGGCAGGGTTTGACAATTTGAAATTGTAAAACTGTATGAAAAATTCGATTTGCAAAGTTTATTGTATGCAATAAACTGTTTAATAATCACATCTGTAGAAAGATTCGATTTTTCGTAATAAAGAGACGAGTTAAGTTCTTGTAAGACTTGTTTAACGTAGAAATGTTTGCAAATGATACCATAATTATTGGCAGCTTTATCAATTGGAACAAAGACAAAGAATTTTTTTAAATTGTTGATACATTCGATTTCATCTTTTTTCAAATTTTGATATTGGTGTTCTGCGTTGTTAATTTGTTTAGCGAAAAAAGTTTTAAATTCAATGATTAATAGATCTTTCCATTCTTGGAATGCTTCAAAAGGTATTGCGTGGGAGTAAGCAACTTTTTTAATGAATCGAAGAATGTTAACTTTAAAAATATGAACTGCTTTACTGAATTTGCAAGTGCTATTGAGTCTAAATTTTGCACCAAGATTCATCAAATATCTGACATTTGTGTTTTTTATAATATCTAAATTACCAGTAATTACGTGCTTGTGATCAGCATCGACAAAATCCTTAAAATTGTCCTGATTGCATAAACATGGAAAATCATCAGCAGTATGCGAAAAAGCAACATCACGGTAATTGTAAATACTTTTGCAAAAAGGCTTGCAATACTTAAAGGCAGTTATGATTTGTTTATTTTTTAGTGGAAAATAATTTGCCAGCTTATTAATAATTTTGTGAAATGGAATATTATCGAAACTTTTCTGTTGGAAGGAAATAGTGAAATAAATATTTTCTTTAACTGTAAATTCAAACCCGATTCTGTAGTTTATAAGACCAGAGATCAAATCTCTACATTGTTCATTGACAAATTTAAATTTAGAAAGATACTGTTTCAATTTTTTCAAAGTGGAAGTTTTTAACTTGAAAATATAGTTTTTGACGTGATTGATATTAGATAATTTGAGAAACGAATCTTCGACCTCTTTGCACCAAAGGTTCAGGTTAATGCTAGTGATAATTTTACTGTTCTTATGTGAGACTCTGTGGCCTCTGGAAATTCGAGTTTTAGTATTAAAATTGTAAAAAAGTCTGAAAATGTTTTTGATATCCTGCATATTAAAAAAATTAAGATAGGTATTCGGTCCATATGGATAGAGTGATTTGTTTTTAAGTATAAGATCATTTTCAGCCTTTAATCGTTCATTTGTATCTTCATGATGTGCAAGTATATCAATTTTGATATTTTCAAAAGAATGAATTTTAAAATGGTTAATTTCGAAAGAGGGCCGGGCTGCTTTGTTAATTTGTGAACGATGTAGATTAATGCGTAAATGCAGTTCGTTAGAGGTTTGTCCGATGTAACATTGAAAGCAAGTTAAACATGTAATTTTATATATCACGTTATTTAATTTTCAAAATGGGGTGTGACTATTAGATACAACAACGACAGAGTCTCCACTAACTGCACAAGTTTTACAATTTTTCTTTTTACATTTAGCAGCCATGAGAAAAAGTTCTGTGTGAAAAATTTTTTAAAGAATTTTTTGTAGGTGTAACCTAACATGCGAAAAGAACATTGAACAAAATACACTCAGACTATGCAAACCCAATGTGAGGTGAGGAGAATAATACAAAGCGTAAGCGCAATAGCAGCATTAAATGCTAAGTATTATATAATATAATGATCAAAATTGATTTTCGACAACAACATAGTCGTTTCGTTTTAGTTTTAGTTCGTCGACAACAACATAGACGTTGTCGACGATATATATATATATATATATATATATATATATATATATATAACATATATATATATATATATATATATATATAACATATATATATATATATATAACATATATATATATATATATATATATATATAACATATATATATATATATATATATAACATATATATATATATATATATATATAATCGCTTGGAATTTTTCCCTTTTCTTCTTTTTTTTTCTTTCTCTTCTCTCTTCTTTTTCTCTTTTTTTTTGAGACTAACTTTTCGGGGGGGGGGGTTGTCCCCAAAACCCCCCCCTTAGCTACGCCCCTGATGTGGTATGTAATTTTTCTCTTTTATTTTGCAGGTCAGAGCTGGGGGGTTGGTAATACATGACAGCATATTACTAATAAACCTTACGCATACTATTTATACGTGTAAAATTTATAGCATTTTATCCAAACAATAAGCATATACAACCTTTTATAATTTTCCTGCTTACTGTATTAAGCCTAATAAGTAGCTACACATATAAGTTCGTTAAGTCAAATACACATACTTTTACTTTTAATTTTTGCTGCATGTATGATATGACCCGCACAGAAACCTTGCAGAATATTTAATATGCCAGCTGCTCCAGCTCTTCGTAAACGTAGCAGCAGTTTAATACCCATGATTTCATTAATTCTTGTTTTCAATGTTCCTAGTTTATTTTTAATGTTCCATTTTCATTATTGTTGTTGTTATTGTTGTTTATCTTCGTTGTTACATACACTTATTTCTGTGCTACCCGTGTATGTGAAACTACATACTTTACTATATTTTCAATACATTTAACTACTGTAGCTGCAATGCGCTGTTTAAATGTAGAATATTTTACATCAATTTTGATCATTATATATATATATATATATATATATATATATATATATATATATATATATATATATATATTTACTATAAAAGCTAAAACGTTTTTTTTCTGCCAAATTATTATCTTTGCAAATTTCAAAAAAAAAAATATTTTACAATAAAAAAAAAATAGATACAAAAAAAAAAGAATTAAACGTTTCTAAGGTTTCTAAGGATAAGTACTGTGAGTTTTATGTGATATTTAAAAAAAAATCT
Source organism: Uloborus diversus (assembly GCF_026930045.1). NCBI lineage: Eukaryota > Metazoa > Arthropoda > Arachnida > Araneae > Uloboridae > Uloborus > Uloborus diversus. The sequence goes on along the minus strand of NW_026557945.1, from coordinate 4,448 downwards.
AACACTCTGGATAACGGTGCATCTGGAGGTTCATAGTGTGGCTGCCATTGAAACTTTCAAGTTTACCTAAGTTTTAGGAGGTTTGGTTTTCTGTCTCTCTTTTTAAAGATACTTCAGAAAATTTGGGTGTGCCATAGCTCAAGCACCCCATTAGGGTGGTTCAAAAAAACTTTTTTTCAGCTAGAGTCCAAGACCCACCTATTTGTTTTAGACTTACTAATAGCATTATGCTGTAAAAGTTTTAGCTTCTTACTCAAATGTTAAGAGGTTGCTCAATGACTCCTCAATTTAACACTAGCCGTAGCATAGAAAATGTCACAAATTTAGAAACATTTCATTTCCCCAGCTGTTTTTGGTAAATAATTATTTTATTGCAATATGTAAATAATTATTTTATTGCAATATTAATTGTGTATATTTTAATAAGTAGCATTGTTTTTTCATTTCAATGTATTTTTTAATCCCCATCCCCATACTTATGAACTTTGGGGGAGGGGGTCGAGCGCCCTCTTTCAGTTGAAATGGGAAGCTGAAATTCTTCCAGGATATTGTTATCTACAAGTCTAGAAATATTGAGGGGTGTCTTGTTATCTAAGCGAAACTTTTTTTAACATGTATTTTTGAACCACCCTACATCCCTCTGGATTGAATGCAAATTTTGAATTGCAAATTGTGTAGCATTCATTCAAAAGATCAATATTGCTGCTTTTAAAAAAAAATCAAGTTAATACTGATTATTGTGAGTTGCAATATGAATGTGGTTGAATTAGTTTCCATTTATTACTAAAATATTTGAAACGAAAAACAAGTTCTCAGCATTGTCAGTTTCTCAATTACAAAGTTTAGAGCGAATCACACCAAATGTTGAAAAAATGATTTCAACGTCTGCTAAGAAGCTTGTGCAGTGAGGAGGCAAAGAGGAAAAGGAATATTTATTGCTGCGGAGAATTTCTAATATAATAATATCTCCCCAATATTTCCTTTAATACTTGCAGAGTGAGTTCTGAAAAAAGACTAACAAACTATTTCAAAATTGAATGACGTTTTATTAAACAATTATTATGTAAATAGCTAAAACATTCTATAAATGATAAAAATATGCCAAAAACATAATCATTATATATATATATATATATATATATATATATATATATATATATATATATATATATATATATATATATATATATATACATATATATATATATACATATATATATATATATATATATATATATATGCTATTAATGCACGAGATAACTAATACAGCAATGATGAAATATAAACTGCATGACTATCGACTAAGTACTTCGACGAAAAAAACCCTTAGGAAATAAGCTAACACAAGCTCATCATATTCAAGAAAAGCGAGCGGCACGAACAAGCAAGTTCGAATGCCGGCCTAGCAACCGCCTATGATGATGAGAGATAATCAAAGAGAAAGAACGTAAGCCCCGAGCAGTTTAAATATCCCCCATGTCATGAGCATATCGGAGTCACGTGAACGGACACTCGTCACTGCTGTCATTAAGCACACGTGCTATCAGATTCCTTCTAGAAGCTTCCATGTGACGTCATCCACTACGGAGTTCCGCCAAAGGTAGACGAAAGTGAAACCAAACATTCGGTCGATTCGACCAACGTGAATGAGTGCTGATAAGCGTCTTTTACCCCAGTCATGCAGAATGATTGGTAATACATTTTAAGTAGCGAAAAAAGTTATAATTTTTTAAAGCACTGTCTGCAAGTAGTTATTTAAAATATTATAATTGAGTGTTTTTTAGCAAATTACAAAATGAATAACTCATAAATCATGAATTGAATGATAGATTTTTTTTTTTTTTTTTTTTTGAAAATCAGTTGTCAAATATAAATTTTGGATGTCTAAGTTTAAGATTTTTGAAAGTTTGTAAAAATCTGGATGGTCAGTTTGAGTACCTTCTAGTTTAGGCATAGAGTGCCCAAATTGTTATTTAGCATTTTTTTTACGTATAGATTTTGGGACTGTATATATGACCATAACCATTTGCCTCTCACTTACATGTTGAATTTTAACCAGTCAATGATAATTTTAATTACAGCAAGTGTTTGCTTTGGCCAAATACAATTTATCACAAATGTTTCCCGATTTTTATTCAAAATATGTTTTAAAAATGTTTCAAATATGTGGGTCTGGAAAACATAACAAATTGTATAGAAGTTAGTGTGCTATTTTAAGAAAACTAAAGATTTGTGTAACCTTATTCACAGTGATTAAAATACAATTATTACTTATTGCACGTGCTCTGTTTAATTTTTCTCACTCATTTTTTTTTTCTGAACTCCTTATATTTTTTTTTCTTTCTAAATTCATACAAACTCTGAACCTTTCACACATCATATTTCATATGTGTGAATGAAATAACTGAATTAAGCAAGAAATTATATATATTTTGCTGAAAGTATCTTTTCAAAATTGGATTAGAATAACTTTTATGAATTTTTAAAGAAGATCAAGTTAAAGTTTCGGAATTTCTACCTTGTATGAGTAAAACCTATGTTTTGGAAACATGGCTACATCAACTCAACAGAAAACTGCATGCCATGCTTAAAGTTTCGATCCTTGTGAATCCTGAAAATATTTCAATTATTTTGTAAAATGGAAGTTATTTTAACTTGTGCCACTTGAAATTGGCTTATTCTTTAAAATATTATTATTATTATTTTAGTTCTTTTAACTTAATTGTATTAATTATCAAATTATTAGTCTAGTTGTGTTGTGAATCAGTAATTTGCATAAGGTTCTGTTAGATTTTGAGTTAGTCTGTAAAGAAACAAAACAAAACAAAAATCTGACATTTTATATTATTTCAGCATAATAATTGTGCTGTTGACTATTCAGATGAGCAGTTTCAAGATTTTTTAACTCAAGCTAGCGTACGTATACTTTTACGCATTTCATTGCTATTTATGTCTTTAAAAGTCGTTTAATTTCAAAAAAAATGTATAGTAATGTCGGGAACTAAATTTGTTTACTTAAAAGTACATAATCTTAGCAAAGAGCTAAATCTGTGACATTAGGGTGGTCACAAAAAATCGATTTTCGAATTTCTTCCGCGGCACCCCCCTAAAATGTGCCAATGGACTAGAAAACATGATTTGCAAAGTTTCAGCTTAATCCGATAATATTAACACGTGCCGCAAAGAGGCTAAAGTTAAGAAAAACAGCGATTTTTAGCAAAAAATCGTAGTTTTTCCTCTTTAAAACCAAAACCTTTCATCCTAGAAACTTCGTTCTGGTTTCATTTTATAGAAAATGTTATTCTCGTGATGAGATGTTTTATCCATTTATTTAAATAAAAGTTACAGAATGATTCTTGGCATTATTCAGGTCAGGTTATAGACGATATCATCAATAAGGAATTTTCATGCAAAGACCTAAAAGCATTACAATATTCAATTACATTTATTTGCTCTTTGTTAATTTTAATTTATCCATTAAAAGGCTTCATTTGGAGGTATTTTAAAAATTAAATGCATCAAATTGATGATTTAAAATAAAGGAACTAAGCTGTTTAGAAGAGAAAGCAAAGGGTTTATAAACTACAAAAAAGAAAAAAAAATCTAATGCGTTTTATTACTCACACTGTTAAATGACATACACTGAAAAGACATACATCATTATGTTATTACTTTTCATTGACAAATCAAAGTGGTAATAGCTTCGATATGACAGATTTTGATAAATGTGGAAAAATGTGCCTGCATTCGGATATAACTTGTATGTTAGATTTTTAATTTAAACTTTCACAAAAGTGAAAGAATCACTTAATTTGGAAAAAAAAAACATTAAAAATATGTTTTTGCCTCATGCAGAATCAATCCTTTTTCGATGTAAACATTGCATCACGTTGTGACGTCATGTGTGCGATCGGTTGCAATAACTCAGTCAAATGAATGAACTTTTGGGTAAACCGAGTCACAAGTTCATTGTATCTTATAACCGTGAAGTTTTTTTTTGATTGAGTTACTTTTTGATTGGCAACATATCTTTAACTTTCTTTCATTGGCAACACATCTTGTATTTTGCATATTCTTAATTTGAAAGCCATGTGAAGACTTTAAATACTTCTAGCGATTTTTTTCGCTCTCTCTCACCTCACATAGCCACAATGTGTTGCACGTAGTAATTCATCGTGATTTCGTGATGTCTGCCAGTGCTCTTTACTCCTGGCAGGGCGTTATACAACCTGATGTCAATTTTAAAGTTATAAAACACCTTTAGGCCTATTTTTGTGTATTACGGTAATGCCTTATATTCCTTGGAATCAGCATGTTCGTAAACTTAATGTTTCGTTGCATTATAGCGGCTAATATTTATTTATTTTTCTAAATGTTTTTTTTAAATACCAATGAAGATGTTGTTCGTCAACTTCAGAAATCTTTTGAAGATAATAAATACAAATTTT